>NC_057808.1:66336593-66557759 GCF_018294505.1 Triticum aestivum | reverse complement strand
TCGCAAATCTCGTCGCCCGGTTTTTTTCGGTTTAGGTAAAAACCGTCGGTTTTTTTAAAACCCTAGTTACGTTTTTTAGACCGGTTCGTTGGTTTTCTCGGTTTAGTTTATTTAGCGGACGTTCGTCCGTACGTTTGTTTTAACGAATGGTTTTCGCCCGTTAGTCACAGACAACGAACGCTCATTCGTTAGCCTGTTCATTCGTTTTTCTTTTTCTCGGTTTTTTCGCGATTATTTTCGATCGTGATTTCTGATCCGATTTTCGTTTTAGTTTATCTTTTCGCTCGTTTATCGGATCAGGCGATTCAAGCGCCTAGATCTTTGTCTCGAAACCCTCTTTCTGTTTAACCAACTTGAACAAGATCTTGGTATTGTAAAATTTGACTTTAGCCCAGATTAGTAATCGAATCTTGTTTCTTTCGCGGTTTGAGTTTCGTTGCTCCGTTTGATTTGATTATTTTTGCAAACTGGAGTTCTTAAGTTGAACTTTCTGGTTAGTTCTTCTTATTTGAGTTGTACTTGTGCATCCGGGATTGATTGCTTATGTATGCTATTGTTTGTTTGCGATAGAATTTCCGGAGTGTGAAGCGTGCTACTACGAGTCCCTAGTTTTTGCAGATCGTCACCAAGGCAAGTAACACATTGATCATACTCTTTTCATACCCAGTTTTTATGCATTAGCTCCAATCCTCAAACACTACATGATTAGGATGTGATTAACTTGTGGGTATTGGGAAGTAGTTGATGAGGTAGAACCTATTGCCCTGTTATTATCAAACCCTTGAGAGTTACTTCTACGTATTGCTTATATTGCTATGCTACGCTCGTAGACGTGGTTTGGGTGAGTGAATCCATGACAGATGTGAGATTGTTAATTAATGGTTCAACTTAAGGTGTCTACTTTAATACACATCTGGGTGGATTGCTTGTCGGGCACCTGGAGAATCCAGTGTTTTCCTAGGATATCCCGGAGTACCCGTGTGATAATCCTAAGGTCTGCCACCCAGGCTCAAAGGGAACTGAGATTATTCATGCTAGAAACTTTCATGTGCAGCCACAAGCTATTATGGGCTCTAGCATAGTTGAGTAAGTTGCATGACCTCTTCCAGTGGTAGGCTAGCAGATGTAGAGGGAAGTAGGTTGGTACTGTCTACCCGGGGTTAGAGTTAATGCTTCTGAAAGACTGTGTCTCGGTCATCCGTTTCTCAAACACCCTGTAGTGCGAGAAATCCAATGGAGGCGATCGAGTCTTGTGGGGAAAAGTGCGCAAACCTCTGCAGAGTGTACAATCTAATCATGGTTAGCCGTGTCCCCGGTTATGGACATCTTGAGTATCTAGTACTTGGATTATCATAAGTATCTCATCACTCTAATTTAATATGTTGGGTTGCTAATTACTTTTAATTGGGATTGAGTTGGAGGAACCTTCTCAATGATGTTTCAACTACCATGATAGTTAAATAAAATCTATTCCTTTGTTGTAGGGAAAAATTGGCTTTTCGCAAAACTATAACCATAGAGCTTTTCCACCAGCCAAATATGCATGTAGTGATAGCATTATTCTGTTCTTGCTCTACTGTGTTATATTGCCAGCATATTCCATGTGTTGACCCGTTTTCGGGCTGCAACGTATCATGTTGTAGACTTTTCAGAAAAGGAGTAAGGTTCGTTAGGTCGTTGCCGTGCAGCTCAGCTATGCCATTGGAGTTGATGGACTCACTTTATCTTCCAAGCCTTCCGCTGTTATCGTATTAGATGGCCTTATGCCATATTTATTGTAATAAGTTCTCTTTTGAGACATTTGATGTAATAAGTGTGTGATTGCTACTCTTTTATAAATCCTTCGAGTATTGTATGTGTCAGCATTACCGATCCAGGGATGACACAGAAGCACAGAGACTTGACCGTTTGAGGTCGGGTCGCTACATGAGTCTTACTCAACTTCACACCTTGCAACGCAGGCAAGAACCCTTTCTTTGACAGATCCATTTTGAACTTCTTCAAAACTTTGCCAAAGTATGTGCTTTGTAAAGTCCTATTAAGCGTCTCGATCCATCCCTATAGACATTGATGTCGAATATATAAGCTGCTTCACCGAGGTCTTTCATTGAAAAATTCTTATTCAAGTATCCTTTTATGCTATCTAGAAATTCTAAATCATTTCCAATCAACAATATGTTATCCACATATAATATCATAAATGCTATAGAGCTCCCACTCACTTTCTTGTAAATACAGGCTTCACCGTAAGTCTGTATAAAACCATATGCTTTGATCAACTCATCAAAGCGTATATTCCAACTCCGAGATGCTTGGACCAGTCCAGAGATGGATCGCTAGAGCTTGCACACTTTGTTAGCACCCTTAGGATCGACAAAACCCTCTGGTTTCATCATATACAACTCTTCCTTAAGAAATCCAATAAGGAATGCAGTTTTGACATCCATTTGCCACATTTCATAATCATAAAATGGGGCAATTGCTAACATGATTTGGACAGACTTAAGCATCGCTACGGATGAGAAAGTCTCATCATAGTCAACCCCTTGAACTTTTCAAAAACCTTTCACGACAAGTCGAGCTTTGTAGACAGTGATATTACCATCAGCGTCCGTCTTCCTCTTGAAGATCCATTTATTTTCAATGGCATGTCGATCATCGGGCAAGTCCACCAAAGTCCACACTTTGTTCTCATACATGGATCCTATCTTAGATTTCATGGCCTTAAGCCATTTATCAAAATATGGGCTCATCGTAGCTTCTTCAGTTCATAGGTTCGCCGTGGTCTAATAACATGACTTCCAGGACAGGATTACCGTACCACTCTGGTGCGGAACATGTTCTGGTCGACCTACAAGTTCAGTAGCAACTTGATCTGAAGTTTCATGATCATCATGTTGGAAATATGCCCTAGAGGCAATAATAAATAGGTTATTATTATATTTCCTTGTTCATGGTAATTGTTTATTATCCATGCTAGAATTGTATTGATAGGAAACTCAGATGCATGTGTGGATACATAGACAACACCATGTCCCTAGTAAGCCTCTAGGAGACTAGCTCGTTGATCAATAGATGGTTACGGTTTCCTGACCATGGACATTGGATGTCGTTGATAACGGGATCACATCATTAGGAGAATGATGTGATGGACAAGACCCAATCCTAAGCCTAGCACAAGATCGTGTAGTTCGTTTGCTCAGAGCTTTTCTAATGTCAAGTATCAGTTCCTTAGACCATGAGATTGTTCAACTCTCGGATACCGTAGGAATGCTTTGGGTGTACCAAACGTCACAACGTAACTGGGTTACTATAAAGGTGCACTACAGGTATCTCCGAAAGTGTCTGTTGGGTTGGCACGAATCGAGACTGGGATTTGTCACTCCATGTAAACGGAGAGGTATCTCTGGGCCCACTCGGTAGGACATCATCATAATGTGCACAGTGTGACAAAGGAGTTGATCACGGGATGATGTGAGTTACGGAACGAGTAAAGAGACTTGCCGGTAACGAGATTGAACAAGGTATAGGGATACCGACGATCGAATCTCGGGCAAGTAACATATCGATAGACAAAGGGAATTGTATACGGGATTGATTGAATCCCCGACATCGTGGTTCATCCGATGAGATCATCATGGAACATGTGGGAGCCAACATGGGTATCCAGATCCCGCTGTTGGTTATTGACCGGAGAACGTCTCGGTCATGTCTGCATGGTTCCCGAACCCGTAGGGTCTACACACTTAAGGTTCGATGACGCTAGGGTTATAGGGAAAGTATGTACGTGGTTACCGAATGTTGTTCGGAGTCCCGGATGAGATCCGGACGTCACGAGGAGTTCCGGAATGGTCCGGAGGTAAAGATTTATATATGGAAAGTTGTTGTTCGGGTTCCGGGAAAAGTTCGGGTTTTTCGGTATTGTACCGGGAAGCTTCCAGAAGGTTCCGGAGGATTCCGGAGGGGTCCGGAGGTCCGGAAAATGTTCCACCACGTCCAATACAGCAGCATGGGCTGTAAGGGGGCGCCCTAGCCTTAATGGGCCAGGGGCACCAGCCCCCCCAAGGCCCATGCGCCTGGGAGAGGGGAAACCCTAAGGGGGAGGGCCTCCACTTGACTTGGGAGGCACTCCTCCCCCCTTTGGCCGCCGCCCCAACCCTAGATGAGATCTAAGGGGGCCGGCCCCCTCTCTCCCCACCTATAAATAGTGGAGGGGTGGGAGGGCAGCGATAACCCATGTTCTGGCGCAGCCCTTCCCCTCTCCCAAGTCCTCCTCCTCTCCCGCGGTGCTTGGCGAAGCCCTGCGGGATTGCCACGCTCCTCCACCACCACCACGCCGTCGTGCTGCTGCTGGACGGAGTCTTCCCCAACCTCTCCCTCTCTCCTTGCTGGATCAAGGCGTGGGAGACATCACCGGGCTGCACGTGTGTTGAACGCGGAGGCACCGTTCTTTGGTGCTCAGATCGGAATCAACCGCGATCTGAATCGCTACGAGTACGACTCCCTCATCCGCGTTCTTGCAACGCTTCCGCATCGCGATCTACAAGGGTATGTAGATGCACTCGCCTTCCCCTCATTGCTAGAGTACACCATAGATTGATCTTGGTGATGCGTAGAAAATTTTGAATTTCTGCTACATTACCCAACAGTGGCATCATGAGCTAGGTCTATGCGTAGTTTCTATGCACGAGTAGAACACAAAGTAGTTGTGGGCGTAGATGTTGCCAATTCTTCTTCCCGCTACTAGTCTTATCTTGTTTCGGCGGCATTGTGGGATGAAGCGGCCCGGACCGACCTTACACGTACGCTTACGTGAGACAGGTTCCACCGACTGACATGCACTAGTTGCATAAGGTGGCTAGCGGGTGTCTGTCTCTCCCACTTTAGTCGGAACGGATTCGATGAAAAGGGTCCTTATGAAGGGTAAATAGAAATTGGCATATCACGTTGTGGTCTTACGTAGGTAAGAAACGTTCTTGCTAGAAACCTATCCAAGCCACGTAAAAACTTGCAACAACAATTAGAGGACGTCTAACTTGTTTTTGCAGCATGTGCTATGTGATGTGATATGGCCAGAAGATGTGATGAATGATATATGTGATGTATGAGATTGATCATATTCTTGTAATAGGAATCACGACTTGCATGTCGATGAGTATGACAACCGGCAGGAGCCATAGGAGTTGTCTTTATTTTTGTATGACCTGCGTGTCATTAAATAACGCCATGTAAATTACTTTACTTTATTGCTAAGCGCGTTAGCCATAGAAGTAGAAGTAATCATTGGCGTGACAACTTCATAAAGACACAATGATGGAGATCATGATGATGGAGATCATGGTGTCATGCCGGTGACGAAGATGATCATGGTGCCCCGAAGATGGAGATCAAAGGAGCAAAATGATATTGGCCATATCATGTCACTATTTGATTGCATGTGATGTTTATCATGTTTTGCATCTTATTTGCTTAGAACGACGGTAGCATAAATAAGATGATCCCTCACTAAAAATTTCAAGAGAAGTGTTCCCCCTAACTGTGCATCGTTGCGAAGGTTCGTTTTTTCGAAGCACCACGTGATGATCGGGTGTGATAGATTCTAACGTTCGAATACAACGGGTGTTGACGAGCCTAGCATGTACAGACATGGCCTCGGAACACATGCAAAACACTTAGGTTGACTTGACGAGCCTAGCATGTACAGACATGGCCTCGGAACACAAGAGACCGAAAGGTCGAGCATGAGTCGTATAGAAGATACGATCAACATGGAGATGTTCACCGATGATGACTAGTCCGTCTCACGTGATGATCGGACACGGCCTAGTTTGACTAGGATCATGTATCACTTAGATGACTAGAGGGATGTCTATCTGAGTGGGAGTTCAATAATCAGATGAACTTCATTATCATGAACATAGTCAAAAGGTCTTTGCAAATTATGTCATACGCTTTAGTTCTACTGTTTAAGATATGTTCCTAGAGAAAAATTTAGTTGAAAGTTGGTAGTAGCAATTATGCGGACTGGGTCCGTAAACTGAGGATTGTCCTCATTGCTGCACAGAAGGCTTATGTCCTTAATGCACCGCTCGGTGTGCTGAACCTCAGCGTCGTCTGTAGATGTTGCGGAACATCTGACATACACGTTTTGATGACTACGTGATAGTTCAGTGCGGTTTAGAATTGTGGCACCAAAGACGTTTTTGAAACGTCGCAGAACATATGAGATGTTCCGAAGACTGAAATCGGGATTTCAGACTAGTGCCCACGTCAAGAGGTATGAGACCTCTGACAAGTTTCTTAAGCCTGCAGACTAAGGGAGAAAAGCTCAATCGTTGAGCATGTGCTCAGATTGTCTGAGTACCACAATCGCTTGAATCGAGTGGGAGTTAATCTCCCAGATGAGATAGTGATAGTTCTCCATAGTCACTGCCACCAAGCTAGTAGAGCTTCGTGATGAACTATAACATATCAGGGATAGTTATGATGATCCTTGAGCTATTCGTGATGTTTGACACCGCGAGAGTAGAAATCAAGAAGGAGCATCAATTGTTGATGGTTAGTAAAACCACTAGTTTAAGAAGGGCAAGGGCAAAAGGGATACTTCATGAAACAGCAAGTCGTTTGCTGCTCTAGTGAAGAATCCCAAGGTTGAACCCAAACCCGAGACTAAGTGCTTCTGTAATGAGGGGAACGGTTGCTGAAGCAGTACTACCCTAGATACTTGGTAGATGAGAAGGCGGGCAAGGTCGACAGAAGTATATTGGATATACGTTATATGAATGTGTACTTTACTAGTACTCCTAGCAGCACTAGGGTATTAGATACCGGTTCGGTTGCTTAGTTTTAGTAACTCGAAATAAAAGCTGCGGAATAAACGGAGACTAGCTAAAGGTGAGATGACGATATGTGTTGGAAGTGTTTCCAAGGTTGATGTGATCAAGCATCGCATGCTCCCTCTACCATCGAGATTTGGTGTTTGCGTTGAGCATGATTGGATTATGTCTATCGCAATACGGTTATTCATTTAAGGAGAATAATGGTTACTCTGTTTATTTGAATAATACCTTCAATGGTCTTGCACCTAAAATGAATCTCGATCGTAGTGATACACATGTTCGTGCCAAAAGATATAAAATAGTAATGATAGTACCACATACTTGTGGCACTGCCATTTGAGTCATATTGGTATAAAACACATGAAGAAGCTCCATGTAGATGGATCTTTGGACTCACTCGTTTTTGAAAAGATTGAGACATGCGAACCATGCCTATTGGTATATATGCATGAAGAAACTCCATGCAGATGGATCGTTTGGACTCACTTGATTTTGAATCACTTGAGACATGCAAATCATACCACGTGGGCAAGATGACTGAAAGGCCTC
This sequence comes from Triticum aestivum, assembly GCF_018294505.1. Lineage (NCBI taxonomy): Eukaryota > Viridiplantae > Streptophyta > Magnoliopsida > Poales > Poaceae > Triticum > Triticum aestivum. The sequence goes on along the minus strand of NC_057808.1, from coordinate 66,550,371 downwards.
GTTTTCAGTAAGATGGAACAAGAGAGCAACTTATTGGAAGTAATACATTTTGATGTATGCATTCCAATGAGTGCTGAGGCATGTAGTGGATATCGTTATGTTCTTACTTCACAGATGATTTGAGTAGATGCTGAGTGTATTTACTTGATGAAACACAAGTCTGAATTATTGAAAGGTTCAAGTAATTTCGGAGTGAAGTTGAAGATCGTCGTGACAAGAGGATAAAATGTCTGTGATATGATCATAGAGATGAGTATCTGAGTTACGAGTTTGGCACACAATTAAGACATAGTGGAAAGTGTTTCACAATTAATACCGCCTGGAACACCATAGTGTGATGGTGTGTCCGAACATCATAACTGCACCCTATTGGATATGGTGCATACCATGATGTCTCTTATCGAATTACCACTATCGTTTAAGGGTTAGGCATTAGAGACAACCGCATTCACTTTAAAGGGGCACCACACAAATTCTGTTGAGACGACACCGTTTAGAGAAACCTAAGTTGTCGTTTCTTAAAAGTTTGGGGCTGCGATGCTTATGTGAAAATGTTTCAGGCTGATAAGCTCGAACCCAAAGCGGATAAATGCATCTTCATAGAAAACCCAAAACGGTTGGGTATAACTCCTATTTCAGAGTCCTTTCTCGAGGAAAAGTTTCTCTCGAAAGAATTGAGTGGGAGGATGGTGGAGACTTGATGAGGTTGTTGAACCATAACTTCAACTAGTGTGTAGCAAGGCACAGGAAGTTGTTCTTGTGGCACCTACACCAATTGAAGTGGAAGCTTATGATGGTGATCATGAAACTTCGGATCAAGTCACTGCCAAACCTCGTAGGCCGACGAGGATGCGTAATACTTCAGAGTAGTACGTGATCCTGTCTTGGAAGTCATGTTGTTGGACAACGATGAACCTATGAGCTATGGAGAAGCGATGGTGGGCCCATATTCCGACAAATGGTTAGAAGCCATGAAATCCGAGATAAATGGATCTTTAAGAAGAAGACGAACGTGGACAGTAAGGTTACCGTCTATGAAGCTCGACTTGTGGCAAAGAGTATTTTCACAAGTTCAAGGAGTTGACTACGACGAGATTTTCTCATCCGTAGCGATGCTTAAGTCCGTCGGAATCATGTTAGCATTAGCTGCATTTATGAAATCTGGCAGATGGATGTCAAAACAAGTTTCCTTACCAGTTTTCGTAAGGAAAGGTTGTATGTGATACAATCAGAAAGGTTTTGTCGATCCTAAGGATGCTAAAAGGTATGCTAGCTCCAGCGATCCTTCCATGGACTAGAGCAAGTATCTCGGAGTCAGAATATAAGCTTTGATGGAGCGATCAAAGTTTTTGGGACAAAGTTTATGAGAAACTTGTATTTCCAATAAAGTGAGTGGGAGCGCTACAACATTTCTGATAAGTATATGTGAATGACATATTGTTGATCCGAAATGATGTAAAATTTCTGGAAAGCATAAAGGGTTGTTTGAAAGGAGTTTTTCAAAGGAAGACCTGGATAAAGCTGCTTAAATATTGGGCATCAAGATCTATAGAGATAGATCAAGACGCCTGATGATACTTTCAAAGAACGAACACCTTGACATGATTTTGAAAGAGTTCAAAATAGATCAGCAAAGAAGGAGTTCTTGGCTGTGTTACAAGGTGTGAGACTGAGTAAGACTCAAGACCTGTCCACAGCAGAAGAGAGAGAAAGGACGAAGGTCGTCCCCTATGCTTCAGACGTAGGCTCTACAGTATGCTATGTTGTGTACCGCACATGAAGTGTGCCTTGCCATGAGTTGGTCAAGGGGTACAATAGTGATCCGGGAATGGATCACATGACAGCGGTCGAACTTATCCTTAGTATCCAGTGGACTAAGGATTTTCTCGATTATTGAGGTGAAAAGGAGTTCGTCGTAAAGGGTTACGTCGATGCGAACTTTGACACTAATCCGGATGACTCTGAGTAGTAAACCGGATTCGTATAGTAGAGCAATTATTTGAAATGGCTCCAAATAGCGTGTGGTAGCGTCCACAAGATGACATAGATATTCGTATAGCACACACGGATCTGAAAGGTTCAGACCCATTGACTAATAACCTCTCTCACAAGCATAACATGATCAAACCAGAACTCATTGAGTGTTAATCACATAATGATGTGAACTAGATTGTTGACTATAGTAAACTCTTTGGATGCTGGTCACATGGTGATGTGACCTGTCAGTGTTAATCACATGGTGATGTGAACTAGATTATTGACTCTAGTGCAAGTGGGAGACTGTTGGAAATATGCCCTAGAGGAAATAATAAATAGGTTATTATTATATTTCCTTGTTCATGATAATCGTTTATTATCCATGCTAGAATTGTATTGATAGGAAACTCAGATGCATGTGTGGATACATAGACAACACCATGTCCCTAGTAAGCCTCTAGGAGACTAGCTCGTTGATCAATAGATGGTTACGTTTTCCTGACCATGGACATTGGATGTCGTTGATAACGGGATCACATCATTAGGAGAATGATGTGATGGACAAGACCCAATCCTAAGCCTAGCACAAGATCGTGTAGTTCGTTTGCTCAGAGCTTTTCTAATGTCAAGTATCAGTTCCTTAGACCATGAGATTGTGCAACTCCCGGATACCGTAGGAATGCTTTGGGTGTACCAAACGTCACAACGTAACTGGGTGACTATAAAGGTGCACTACAGGTATCTCCGAAAGTGTCTGTTGGGTTGGCACGAATCGAGACTGGGATTTGTCACTCCGTGTAAACGGAGAGGTATCTCTGGGCCCACTCGGTAGGACATCATCATAATGTGCACAGTGTGACCAAGGAGTTGATCACGGGATGATGTGAGTTACGGAATGAGTAAAGAGACTTGCCGGTAACGAGATTGAACAAGGTATAGGGATACCGACGATCGAATCTCGGGCAAGTAACATATCGATAGACAAAGGGAATTGTATACGGGATTGATTGAATCCCCGACATCGTGGTTCATCCGATGAGATCATCGTGGAACATGTGGGAGCCAACATGGGTATCCAGATCCCGCTGTTGGTTATTGACCGGAGAACGTCTCGGTCATGTCTGCATGGTTCCCGAACCCGTAGGGTCTACACACTTAAGGTTCGATGACGCTAGGGTTATAGGGAAAGTATGTACGTGGTTACCGAATGTTGTTCGGAGTCCCGGATGAGATCCCGGACGTCACGAGGAGTTCCGGAATGGTCCGGAGGTAAAGATTTATGTATGGAAAGTTGTTGTTCGGGTTCCGGGAAAAGTTCGGGTTTTTCGGTATTGTACCGGGAAGCTTCCAGAAGGTTCCGGAGGATTCCGGAGGGGTCCGGAGGTCCGGAAAATGTTCCACCACGTCCAATACAGCAGCATGGGCTGTAAGGGGGCTCCCTAGCCTTAATGGGCCAGGGGCACCAGCCCCCCCTAGGCCCATGCGCCTGGGAGAGGGGAAACCCTAAGGGGGAGGGCCTCCACTTGACATGGGAGGCACTCCTCCCCCCTTTGGCCGCCGCCCCAACCCTAGATGAGATCTAAGGGGGCCGGCCCCCTCTCTCCCCACCTATAAATAGTGGAGGGGTGGGAGGGCAGCAATAACCCAAGTTCTGGCGCAGCCCTTCCCCTCTCCCAAGTCCTCCTCCTCTCCCGCGGTGCTTGGCGAAGCCCTGCGGGATTGCCACGCTCCTCCACCACCACCACGCCATCGTGTTGCTGCTGGACGGAGTCTTCCCCAACCTCTCCCTCTCTCCTTGCTGGATCAAGGCGTGGGAGACGTCACCGGGCTGCACGTGTGTTGAACGCGGAGGCACCGTTCTTCGGTGCTCAGATCGGAATCAACCGCGATCTGAATCGCTACGAGTACGACTCCCTCATCCGCGTTCTTGCAACGCTTCCGCATCGCGATCTACAAGGGTATGTAGATGCACTCCCCTTCCCCTCGTTGCTAGAGTACTCCATAGATTGATCTTGGTGATGCGTAGAAAATTTTGAATTTCTGCTACGTTACCCAACACATCATCATTCGCTTCCTCTCTAGTTAGTGTAGGCATCACGGAAACGTTTTTCCCTGGTGTGCTACTTTCGAATTCGAGAGAAGGTACAACAACTTCATCAAGTTCTACTTTCCTCCCACTCACTTCTTTCGAGAGAAACTTCTTCTCTAGAAAGGACCCATTCTTGCCTTCAGATCTGTGGTAGAAGGAATACCCAATGGTCTCTTTAGGGTATCCTATGAATACGCGCTTCTTCGTTTTCGGTTCGAGCTTATCAGGCTGAAGTTGTTTGACATAAGCATCGCATCCCCAAACTTGAAGAAACGATAGCTTAGGTTTCTTGCCAAATCATTGTTCATACGGTATCGTTTCAACGTATTTAGACGGTGCCCTATTTAACGTGAATGCGGTTGTCTCTAATGCATAACGTGATAAAGGCAAATCGGTAAGAGACATCATAGAACACACCATATCTAATAAAGTACGGTTACGACGTTCGGACACACCACTACGCTGGGGTGTTCCAGGTGGCGTGAGTTGTGAAACAATTCCACATTGTTTTAAATGAAGGCCAAACTCGTACTCAAATATTCACCTCCACGATAGAATCATAGAAACTTTATTTTCTTGTTACGATGATTCTCTACTTCACTCTGAAATTCTTTGAACTTTTTAAATGTTTTCAGAATTGTGTTTCATCAAGTAGATATACCTATATGTACTCAAATCATCTGTAAAGGTTAGAAAATAACGATACCCTCCGCGTGCCTCAACACTCATCGGACCGCATACATCAGTATGTATTATTTCCAATAAGTCATTAGCTTGCTCCATTGTTCGGAGAACGGAGTTTTAGTCATCTTGCCCATGAGGCATGGTTTGGAAGTATCAAATGATTCATAATCAAGTGATTCCAAAAGTCCATCCGCATGGAGTTTCTTCATGCGCTTTACACCAATATGACCTAAATGGCATTGCCACAAGTATGTTGCACTATCATTATCAACTTTGCATCTTTTGGCATCAATATTATGAATATATGTATCACTACAATCAAGAATAAACCATTCACATTGGGTGTATGACCATAGATGGTTTTATTCATGTAAACAGAACAATAGTTATTCTCTAACTTAAATGAATAACCATATTGCAATAAACTGTTGGGAATCGTAGAATAATTTAAAATTTTCCTACGCTCACCAAGATGCATCTATGGAGTCTACTAGCAACGAGGGGAAAGGAGTGGATCTACATACCCTTGTAGATCGCGAGCGGAAGCGTTCCAATGAACGTGGATGACGGAGTCGTACTCGCCGTGATCCAAATCATCGATGACCGAGTGCCGAACGGACGGCACCTCCGCGTTCAACACACGTACGGTGCACCGACGTCTCCTCCTTTCTTGATCCAGCAAGGGGGGAGGAGAGGTTGATGGAGTTCCAACAGCACGACGGCGTGGTGGTGGATGTAGCGGCTCTCCGGCAGGGCTTCGTCGAGCTTCTGCGCGAGAGAGAGAGGTGTTGCAGGGGAGGAGGGAGGCGCCAAAGGCTGTAGTATGCTGCCCTCCCTCCCCCCCTTTATATAGGCCCCCAAGGGGGGGTGCGCAGCCCTTGGAGATGGGATCTCCAAGGGGGGGGCGGCGGCCAAGGGGGAAGGGGTTGCCTTGCCCCCCAAGGCAAGGGGAAACTCCCCCCCCTAGGGTTCCCAACCCTAGGCGCATGGGGGGGAGGCCCAAAGTGGCGCCCCAGCCCATTAGGGGCTGGTTCCCCTCCACTTTCAGCCCACGGGGCCCTCCGGGACAGGTGGCCCCACCCGGTGGACCCCCGGGACCCTTCCGGTGGTCCCGGTACAATACCGATAACCCCCGAAACTTTCCCGGTGGCCAAAACTGGACTTCCTATATATAATTCTTCACCTCCGGACCATTCCGGAACCTCTCGTGACGTCCGGGATCTCATCCGGGACTCCGAACAACTTTCGGGTTTCCGCATACATATATCTCTACAACCCTAGCGTCACCGGACCTTAAGTGTGTAGACCCTACAGGTTCGGGAGACATGCAGACATGACCGAGACGCCTCTCCGGTCAATAACCAACAGCGGGATCTGGATACCCATGTTGGCTCCCACATGTTCCACGATGATATCATCGGGTGAACCACGGTGTCGAGGATTCAATCAATCCGTATGCAATTCCCTTTGTCAATCGGTATGTTACTTGCCCGAGATTCGATCGTCGGTATCCCAATACCTTGTTCAATCTCGTTACCGGCAAGTCTCTTTACTCGTACCGCAATGCATGATCCCGTGACTAACGCCTTAGTCACATTGAGCTCATTATGATGATGCATTACCGAGTGGGCCCAGAGATACCTCTCCGTTTACACGGAGTGACAAATCCCAGTCTCGATCCGTGCCAACCCAACAGACACTTTCGGAGATACCCGTAATGCACCTTTATAGTCACCCAGTTACGTTGTGACGTTTGGCACACCCAAAGCACTCCTACGGTATCCGGGAGTTGCACGATCTCATGGTCTAAGGAAAAGATACTTGACATTGGAAAAGCTCTAGCAAACGAAACTACACGATCTTTTATGCTATGCTTAAGTTGGGTCTTGTCCATCACATCATTCTCCTAATGATGTGATCCCGTTATCAATGACATCCTATGTCCATAGTCAGGAAACCATGACTATCTGTTGATCAACGAGCTAGTCAACTAGAGGCTTACTAGGGACAGGTTGTGGTCTATGTATTCACACATGTATTACGATTTCCGGACAATACAATTATAGCATGAATAAAAGACTATTATCATGAACACAGAAATATAATAATAACCATTTATTATTGCCTCTAGGGCATATTTCCAACAGTCTCCCACTTGCACTAGAGTCAATAATCTAGTTACATTGTGATGAATCGAACACCCATTGCGTCCTGGTGTTGATCATGTTTTGCCCTAGGGAGAGGTTTAGTCAACGGATCTGCTACATTCAGGTCCGTGTGTACTTTACAAATATCTATGTCTCCATTTTGAACACTTTCACGAATGGAGTTGAAGCGACGCTTGATATGCCTGGTCTTCCTGTGAAACCTGGGCTCCTTCGCAAGGGCAATAGCTCCAGTGTTGTCACATAAGAGAGTCATTGGGCCCGACGCATTGGGAATCACCCCTAGGTCGGTAATGAACTCCTTCATCCAGACTGCTTCCTGTGCTGCCTCCGAGGCTGCCATGTATTCCGCTTCACATGTAGATCCCGCCACGACGCTTTGCTTGCAACTGCACCAGCTTACTGCTCCTCTATTCAAAATATACACGTATCCGGTCTGTGACTTCGAGTCATCCGGATCTGTGTCGAAGCTAGCGTCGACGTAACCCTTTACGACGAGCTCTTCGTCACCTCCATAGACGAGAAACATATCCTTAGTCCTCTTCAGGTACTTCAGGATATTCTTGACCGCTGTCCAGTGTTCCTTGCCGGGATTACTTTGGTACCTTCCTACCAAACTTACGGCAAGGTTTACATCAGGTCTGGTACACAGCATGGCATACATAATAGACCCTATGGCCGAGGCATAGGGGATGACACTCATCTCTTCTATATCTTCTGCCGTGGTCGGGCATTGAGCCGTGCTCAATTGCACACCTTGCAATACAGGCAAGAACCCCTTCTTGGACTGATCCATACTGAACTTCTTCAATATCTTGTCAAGGTATGTACTCTGTGAAAGACCAATGAGGCGTCTTGATCTATCTCTATAGATCTTGATGCCTAATATATAAGCAGCTTCTCCAAGGTCCTTCATTGAAAAACACTTATTCAAATAGGCCTTTATACTTTCCAAGAATTCTATATCATTTCCCATCAATAATATGTCATCCACATATAATATGAGAAATGCTACAGAGCTCCCACTCACTTTCTTGTAAACACAGGCTTCTCCATAAGTCTGTGTAAACCCAAACGCTTTGATCATCTCATCAAAGCGAATGTTCCAACTCCGAGATGCTTGCACCAGCCCATAGATTGAGCGCTGGAGCTTGCATACTTTGTTAGCATTCTTAGGATCGACAAAACCTTCCGGCTGCATCATATACAACTCTTCCTTAAGGAAGCCGTTAAGGAATGCCGTTTTGACGTCCATCTGCCATATCTCATAATCATAGTATGCGGCAATTGCTAACATGATTCGGACGGACTTCAGCTTCGCTACGGGTGAGAAAGTCTCATCGTAGTCAACCCCTTGAACTTGTCGATAACCCTTAGCGACAAGTCGAGCTTTGTAGATGGTCACATTACCATCTGCGTCCGTCTTCTTCTTAAAGATCCATTTGTTTTCTATGGCTCGCCGCTCATCGGGCAAGTCAGTCAAAGTCCATACTTTGTTTTCATACATGGATTCTATCTCGGATTTCATGGCTTCTAGCCATTTGTCGGAATCCGGGCCCGCCATCGCTTCTTCATAGTTCGAAGGTTCACCGTTGTCTAACAACATGATTTCCAGGACAGGGTTGCCGTACCACTCTGGTGCGGAACGTGTCCTTGTGGACCTACGAAGTTCAGTGGCAACTTGATCCGAAGCTTCATGATCATCATCATTAACTTCCTCCCCCGTCGGTGTAGGCACCACAGGAACATTTTCCCGCGCTGCGCTATTTTCCGACTCGGAAGGGGTGACTATCACCTCATCAAGTTCCACTTTCCTCCCACTCAATTCTTTCGAGAGAAACTCCTTCTCTAGAAAGGACCCGTTCTTGGCAACGAAGATCTTGCCTTCGGATCTGAGGTAGAAGGTGTACCCAATAGTTTCCTTAGGGTATCCTATGAAGACGCATTTTTCCGATTTGGGTTCGAGCTTTTCAGGTTGAAGTTTCTTGACATAAGCATCGCATCCCCAAACTTTTAGAAACGACAGCTTAGGTTTCTTCCCAAACCATAATTCATACGGTGTCGTCTCAACGGATTTAGACGGTGCCCTATTTAAAGTGAATGCGGCAGTCTCTAAAGCATAACCCCAAAATGAGAGCGGTAAATCGGTAAGAGACATCATAGATCGCACCATATCCAATAGAGTGCGATTACGACGTTCGGACACACCATTTCTCTGAGGTGTTCCAGGCGGCGTGAGTTGTGAAACTATTCCACATTTCCTTAAGTGTGTACCAAATTCGTGACTTAAATATTCTCCACCACGATCTGATCGTAAGAATTTTATTTTCCTGTCACGTTGATTCTCAACCTCACTCTGAAATTCCTTGAACTTTTCAAAGGTTTCAGACTTGTGTTTCATTAGGTAGACATACCCATATCTACTTAAATCATCAGTGAGAGTGAGAACATAACGATATCCTCCGCGAGCCTCAACACTCATTGGACCGCACACATCGGTATGTATGATTTCCAATAAGTTGGTTGCTCGCTCCATTGTTCCGGAGAACGGAGTCTTGGTCATCTTACCCATGAGGCATGGTTCGCACGTGTCAAATGATTCGTAATCAAGAGACTCCAAAAGTCCATCTGCATGGAGCTTCTTCATGCGCTTGACACCAATGTGACCAAGGCGGCAGTGCCACAAGTATGTGGGACTATCGTTATCAACTTTACATCTTTTGGTATTCACACTATGAACATGTGTAGCATCACGTTCGAGATTCATCAAGAATAAACCATTGACCAGCGGGGCATGACCATAAAACATATCTCTCAAATAAATAGAACAACCATTATTCTCAGATTTAAATGAGTAGCCATCTCGAATTAAACGAGATCCAGATACAATGTTCATGCTCAAAGCTGGCACTAAATAACAATTATTGAGGTTTATAACTAATCCCGTGGGTAGATGCAGAGGTAGCGTGCCGACGGCGATCACATCGACCTTGGAACCATTCCCGACGCGCATCGTCACCTCGTCTTTTGCCAGTCTCCGTTTATTCCGTAGTTCCTGATTTGAGTTACAAATATGAGCAACCGCACCGGTATCAAATACCCAGGAGCTACTACGAGTACTGGTAAGGTACACATCAATTACTTGTATATCACATATACCTTGGGTGTTGCCGGCCTTCTTCTTGTCCGCTAAATATTTGGGGCAGTTCCGCTTCCAGTGACCACTTCCCTTGCAATAAAAGCACTCAGTCTCGGGCTTGGGTCCATTCTTTGACTTCTTCCCGGTAACTGGCTTACCGGGCGCGGCAACTCCCTTGCCGTCCTTCTTGAAGTTCTTCTTACCCTTGCCCTTCTTGAACTTAGTGGTTTTATTCACCATCAACACTTGATGTTCTTTTCTGATCTCTACCTCAGCTGATTTCAGCATTGAATATACCTCGGGAATGGTCTTTTCCATCCCCTGCATATTGTAGTTCATCACAAAGCTCTTGTAGCTTGGTGGAAGCGACTGGAGGATTCTGTCAATGACCGCGTCATCCGGGAGATTAACTCCCAGCTGAGACAAGCGGTTGTGCAACCCAGACATTCTGAGTATGTGCTCACTAACAGAACTGTTCTCCTCCATTTTACAGCTGAAGAACTTGTCGGAGACATCATATCTCTCGACCCGGGCATGAGCTTGAAAAACCAGTTTCAGCTCCTCGAACATCTCGTATGCTCCATGTTTCTCAAAACGCTTTTGGAGACCCGGTTCTAAGCTGTAAAGCATGCCGCACTGAACGAGGGAGTAATCATCAGCACGCTGCTGCCAAGCGTTCATAACGTCTTGGTTCTCAGGGATTGGTGCTTCACCTAGCGGTGCTTCTAAGACATAATCTTTCTTGGCAACTATGAGGATGAGCCTCAGGTTCCGGACCCAGTCCGTATAGTTGCTGCCATCATCTTTCAGCTTGGTTTTCTCTAGGAACGCGTTGAAATTGAGGACAACGTGGGCCATTTGATCTACAATACATAGTGTAAAGATTTTTTAGACTAAGTTCATGATAATTAAGTTCATATAATCAAATTATTTAATGAACTCCCACTCAGATAGACATCCCTCTAGTTATCTAAGTGAAACATGATCCGAACTCAACTAGGCCGTGTCCGATCATCACGTGAGACGGACTAGTCAAGATCGGTGAACATCTCCATGTTGATCGTATCTTCTATACGACTCATGCTCGACCTTTCGGTCCTCCGTGTTCCGAGGCCATGTCTGTACATGCTAGGCTCGTCAAGTCAACCTAAGTGTATTGCGTGTGTTCCGAGGCCATGTCTGTACATGCTAGGCTCGTCAACACCCGTTGTATGCGAACGTAAGAATCTATCACACCCGATCATCACGTGGTGCTTCGAAACGACGAACCTTCGCAACGGTGCACAGTTAGGGTGAACACTTTCTTGAAATTATTATAAGGGATCATCCTACTTGCTACCGTCGTACTAAGCAAATAAGATGCAAAAACATGATAAACATCACATGCAATCAAATAGTGACATGATATGGCCAATATCATCATGCTCCTTTGATCTCCATCTTCGGGGCACCATGATCATCTTCGTCACCGGCATGACACCATGATCTCCATCATCATGATCTCCATCATTGTGTCTTCATGAAGTTGTCACGCCAACGATTACTTCTACTTCTATGGCTAACCGTTTAGCAACAAAGTAAAGTAAATTACATGGCGTTATTCAATGACACGCAGGTCATGCAAAATAATAAAGACAACTCCTATGGCTCCTGCCGGTTGTCATACTCATCGACATGCAAGTCGTGATTCCTATTACAAGAATATGATCAATCTCATACATCACATATATCATTCATCACATCTTCTGGCCATATCATATCACATATATCACTTGCTGCAAAAACAAGTTAGACGTCCTCTAATTGTTGTTGCAAGTTTTTACGTGGTTTGTAGGTTTCTAGCAAGAACGATTTCTTACCTACGTATGACCACAACGTGATTTGCCAATTTCTATTTACCCTTCATAAGGACCCTTTTCATCGAATCCGTTCCGACTAAAGTAGGAGAGACAGACACCCGCTAGCCACCTTATGCAACTAGTGCATGTCAGTCGGTGGAACCTGTCTCACGTAAGCGTACGTGTAAGGTCGGTCCGGGCCGCTTCATCCTACAATGCCGCCGAAACAAGAAACGACTAGTAGCGGCAAGAAGAATTGGCAACATCAACGCCCACAACTTCTTTGTGTTCTACTCGTGCATAGTAACTACGCATAGGCCTGGCTCATGATGCCACTGTTGGGAATCGTAGCATAATTTAAAATTTTCCTACGCTCACCAAGATGCATCTATGGAGTCTACTAGCAACGAGGGGAAAGGAGTGGATCTACATACCCTTGTAGATCGCGAGCGGAAGCGTTCCAATGAACGTGGATGACGGAGTCGTACTCGCCGTGATCCAAATCACCGATGACCGAGTGCCGAACGGACGGCACCTCCGCGTTCAACACACGTACGGTGCAGCGACGTCTCCTCCTTTCTTGATCCAGCAAGGGGGGAGGAGAGGTTGATGGAGATCCAACAGCACGACGGCGTGGTGGTGGATGTAGCGGCTCTCCGGCAGGGCTTCGCCGAGCTTCTGCGCGAGAGAGAGAGGTGTTGCAGGGGAGGAGGGAGGCGCCAAAGGCTGTAGTGTGCTGCCCTCCCTCCCCCCCCTTTATATAGGCCCCCAAGGGGGGTGCGCAGCCCTTGGAGATGGGATCTCCAAGGGGGGGGCGGCGGCCAAGGGGGAAGGGGTTGCCTTGCCCCCCAAGGCAAGGGGAAACTCCCCCCCCTAGGGTTCCCAACCCTAGGCGCATGGGGGGAGGCCCAAAGTGGCGCCCCAGCCCATTAGGGGCTGGTTCCCCTCCACTTTCAGCCCACGGGGCCCTCCGGGACAGGTGGCCCCACCCGGTGGACCCCCGGGACCCTTCCGGTGGTCCCGGTACAATACCGATAACCCCCGAAACTTTCCCGGTGGCCAAAACTGGACTTCCTATATATAATTCTTCACCTCCGGACCATTCCGGAACCTCTCGTGACGTCCGGGATCTCATCCGGGACTCCGAACAACTTTCGGGTTTCCGCATACATATATCTCTACAACCCTAGCGTCACCGGACCTTAAGTGTGTAGACCCTACGGGTTCGGGAGACATGCAGACATGACCGAGACGCCTCTCCGGTCAATAACCAACAGCGGGATCTGGATACCCATGTTGGCTCCCACATGTTCCACGATGATATCATCGGGTGAACCACGGTGTCGAGGATTCAATCAATCCGTATGCAATTCCCTTTGTCAATCGGTATGTTACTTGCCCGAGATTCGATCGTCGGTATCCCAATACCTTGTTCAATCTCGTTACCGGCAAGTCTCTTTACTCGTACCGCAATGCATGATCCCGTGACTAACGCCTTAGTCACATTGAGCTCATTATGATGATGCATTACCGAGTGGGCCCAGAGATACCTCTCCGTTTACACGGAGTGACAAATCCCAGTCTCGATCCGTGCCAACCCAACAGACACTTTCGGAGATACCCGTAATGCACCTTTATAGTCACCCAGTTACGTTGTGACGTTTGGCACACCCAAAGCACTCCTACGGTATCCGGGAGTTGCACGATCTCATGGTCTAAGGAAAAGATACTTGACATTGGAAAAGCTCTAGCAAACGAAACTACACGATCTTTTATGCTATGCTTAAGTTGGGTCTTGTCCATCACATCATTCTCCTAATGATGTGATCCCGTTATCAATGACATCCTATGTCCATAGTCAGGAAACCATGACTATCTGTTGATCAACGAGCTAGTCAACTAGAGGCTTACTAGGGACAGGTTGTGGTCTATGTATTCACACATGTATTACGATTTCCGGACAATACAATTATAGCATGAATAAAAGACTATTATCATGAACACAGAAATATAATAATAACCATTTATTATTGCCTCTAGGGCATATTTCCAACATAAACAAGATCTAATCTTGTTCATGCTCAACGCAAACACCAAATAACATTTATTCAGGCTCAACCCTAATCCTGAAGGTAGAGAGAGTGTGCGATGGTGATCATATCAATCTTGGAAACACTTCCAACACACATCGTCACCTTGCCCTTAACTAGTCTCCGTTTTCATGCTCAACGCAAACACCAAATAACATTTATTCAGGCTCAACCCTAATCCTGAAGGTAGAGGGAGTGTGCGATGGTGATCATATCAATCTTGGAAACACTTCCAACACACATCGTCACCTTGCCCTTAACTAGTCTCCGTTTATTCTGTAACTCCTATTTCGAGTTACTAATCTTAGCAACTGAACCGGTATCAAATACCCAAGGGCTACTACGAGCACCAGTAATGTACTCATGAATAACATGTATATCAAATATACCTTTGTTTACTTTGCCATCCTTCTTATCTGCCAAGTATTTGGGGCAGTTCCGCTTCCAGTGACTATTTCCTTTGCAGTAGAAGCACTCAGTTTCAGGCTTGGGTCCAGCTTTGGGCTTCTTCACGGGAGCGGCAACTTGCTTGCCATTTTCCTTGAAGTTCCCTTTCTTTCTCTTGCCCTTTTTCTTGAAACTAGTGGTCATGTTAACCATCAATACTTGATGCTCCTTCTTGATTTCTACCTCCGTCGATTTCGGCATCGCGAAGAGCTTTGGGAATCATTTTCGTTATCCCCTGCATATTTATAGTTCATCACGAAGCTTTAGTAGCTTGGTGATAGTGACTGGAGAAATCTGTCAACCACTATCTTATCTGGAAGATTAACTCACACTTGATTCAAGCGATTGTAGCACCCAGACATTCTGAGCACATGCTCACTGGCTGAGCTATTCTCCTCCATCTTGTAGGCAAAGTACTTGTCAGAGGTCTCATACCTCTCAACACGGGCATGAGCCTGAAATACCAATTTCAGTTCTTGGAACATCTTATATGTTCCATGGCATTCGAAACGTCTTTGAAGCCCCGATTCTATGCCATAAAGCATGGCGCACTAAACTATCAAGTAGTCATCAGATCGAGCTTGCCAAACATTCATAACGTCTGCATCAGCTCCTGCAGCAGGTTTGTCACCTAGCGGTGCATTAAGGACATAATTCTTCTGTGCAGTAATCAGGATAATCCTCAGACCATGGGCCCAGTCCGCATTATTGCTACCATCATCTTTCAACTTAGTTTTTTCTAGGAACGTATCAAAAGATGGGGAAGCTACATCGCGAGCTACTGAACTACAACATAATTCGCGAAGACATTTTGACTATGTTCATGATAAATCATAGTTCAATTAATCAAATTACTAATGAACTCCCACTTAAATCAACATCCCTCAGTTTGTCTAAGTGATACATGATCCAAATCAACTAACCCATGTCTGACCATCACATGAGATGGGGTAGTCATCAATGATGAACATCTCTATGTTGAGCATATCTACTATATGACTCATGTTCGACCTTTCGGTCTCCAGTGTTCCGAGACCATGTTTGTACATACTAGGCTCGTCAAGTTTAACCCAAGTATTCCGCGTGTGCAAATCTAGATTACACCCATTTTATGTGAACGTAGAGTCTATCACACCCGATCATCATAAGGTACTTCAAAACGACAAACTTTAGCAACGGTTCATACTCGGGGAGAACACTTTTATCTTGAAATTCACTGAAGGGATCACCTTATAATGCTGATATCGTTCTAAGCAAATAAGATGCATAAAGGATAAACATCACATGCAATCAAAATATGTGACATGATATGGCCATCATCATCTTGTGCTTTTGATATCCATCTCCAAAGCATTGTCATGATCTCCA
Organism: Triticum aestivum; assembly: GCF_018294505.1. NCBI lineage: Eukaryota > Viridiplantae > Streptophyta > Magnoliopsida > Poales > Poaceae > Triticum > Triticum aestivum. The sequence goes on along the minus strand of NC_057808.1, from coordinate 66,534,574 downwards.
TCGTCACTGGCTCGACACCTTGGTCTCCATCGTAGCATTGTGGTCGTCTCGCCAACTATTGCTTCTACAACTATTGCTAATGCATAGTGATAAAGTAAAGCAATTACATGGCACTTGCATATAATATAATAATTAAGAGACAACCCTAAGGCTCATGCTGGTTGTCGATATTACAAATCATGATCATCTCATACAACAACGTATATCACATCACGTCTTGACCCATATCACATCACAACATACTTTGCAAAAACAAGTTAGACATCCTCTACTTTGTTGTTGCAAGTTTTACGTGGCTGCTACGGGCAACTAGCAAGAACCGTTCTTACCTACGCCAAAACAACAATGGTGACTATCAAGTTTGTTGTTTTAACCTTCTTCAAGGACCGGCCGTAGTCAAATTCCATTCAACTAAAGTAGGAGAAACAGACACCCGCCAACCACCTTTATGCAAAACAAGTTGCATGTCAGTCAGTGGAACCGGCCTCATGTGCGTGGACATGTAAGGTTGGTCTGGGCCTCTTCATCCCACAATGTCGCCGAATCAAAATAAGACGTTGGTCGTAAGCAGTATGAACCTCACCACCCACAACTCTTTGAGTTCTACAACGTGCATATCATCTACGCATAGACCTGGCTCTCATACCACTGTTGGGAAACGTTGCATGGAAAACAAAAAAAATCTACGCAAAGATCTATCCATGGAGATGCATAGCTACGAGAGGGGAGAGTGTGTCTACATACCCTCATAGACCGTTAAGCGGAAGTGTTTAGCACACGTGCGGCTCGATGACGTCTTCTCCTTCTTGATCCAGCAAGCGGGAGAGGAGAACTAGATGGGATCACAACCAACATGACAGTGTGGTGGTGATGGTGGTCGTGGAGTACCGACAGCGCTTCGCTAAGCGTCGCCGGGACGAGGCGGTGGAACTACGGAGTAACGGGAGAGAGAGGGGCATCAAGAGCTTGGTGTACCCTCTTGGGGCGCCACCTCCCCTCTATATATAGGCGGAGGGGAATGAGAAACGGCCCCTCCAAGCCCTAGGGCGCAGCTAAGGGGGGGAGGACTTGGACTCCAAGTCCAATCCTATTCCTACTAGGACTCCTTCCTTTTTTGCCTTTCCTAGCCACATTGGCTTTTGACGACTTGGTGCGCCTCGCCCAATAAGGCCAGGGCACCACCCTGCAGCCCATGCTAGCCCATGGGTCGTGGTGGACCCACTTTTGGACTTCCAGACCCCTCCGGAATCCTCCAGAACCTTCTGGAAGCTTCCCAATACAATACCGAAAAAACTGCACCTTTTTCCGGAACCCAAAATATGACTTCCCATATATAAATGTTTACCTCTAGACCACTGCGAGACTCCTCGTGACATCCGGGATCTCATACGGGACTCCGAACAACATTTGGTTACCACTCATCAAATATCCCAATACTACTCTAGTGTCAACGGACGTTAAGCTTGCGACCCTACGGGTTCGGAAATTATGTGTAGTCATGATCGAGACACCTCTCCGGTCAATAACCAATAGCGGGACCTGGATGCCCATATTGATTCCTACATATTTCATGAAGATCTTTTATTTGTTGAACCTTTATGACAACATACGCAATTCCCTCTGTCGGTATGTTACTTGCCCGAGATTCGATCGTCAGTATCTCTATACCTAGTTCAATCTTGTTACCAGTGATACGTCTCCAACGTATCTATAATTTTTGATTGTTCCATGCTATTATATTATCCATCTTGGATGTTTTATATGCATTTATATGATATTTTATATGATTTTTGGGACTAACCTATTAACCTAGAGCCCAATGCCAGTTTCTGTTTTTTCCTTGTTTTTGAGTTTTACAGAAAAGGAATACCAAACGGAGTCCAATTGATGTGCCAAGTTTTCATGATTTTTTATGGACCAAAAGAAGCCCCCAGAGTAAAAGAGTTGGGACAGAAGAGTCCCGAGCCATCCACGAGGGTGGAGGGCGCGCCCTACCCCCTGGGCTCGCCCCCCTATCTCGTGGATGACTCGGAGACCCCCCCCCCCCCTGACGTGAGACCGACGCCAAAAATTCCTATAAATACAGAAACCCCCAAAAAGAAACCTAGATGGCAATTCCGCTGCCGCAAGCCTCTATAGCCGCGAAAGACCAATCGGGACCCTGTTCCGGCACCCTGCCGGAGGGGGAATCCTTCACCGGTGGCCATCTTCATCATCCCGGCGCTCTCCATGACGAGGAGGGAGTAGTTCACCCTCGGGGCTAAGGGTATGTACCAGTAGCTATGTGTTTGATCTCTCTCTCTCTCTCTCTCTCTCTCTCTCTCTCGTGTTCTTGATTCGGCACGATCTTGATGTATCGCGAGCTTTGCTATTATAGTTAGATCTTATGATTTTCTCCCCCTCTACTCTCTTGTAATGGATTGAGTTTTCCCTTTGAAGTTATCTTATCGGAATGAGTCTTTAAGGATTTGAGAACACTTTATGTATGTCTTGTATGTGCTTATCTATGGTGACAATGGGATATTCACGTTATCTACTTGATGTATGTTTTGGTGATCAACTTGCGGGTTCAGTGACCTTGTGAACTTATGCATAGGGGTTGGCACACGTTTTCGTCTTGACTCTCCGGTAGAAACTTTGGGGCACTCTTTGAAGTTCTTTGTGTTGGTTGAATAGATGAATCTGAGATTGTGTGATGCATATCGTATAATCATACCCGTGGATACTTGAGGTGACATTGGAGTATCTAGGTGACATTAGGGTTTTGGTTGATTTGTATCTTAAGGTGTAATTCTAGTACAAACTCTAGGATAGATCGAACGGAAAGAATAGCTTCGTGTTATTTTACTACGGACTCTTCAATAGATCGATCAGAAAGAATAACTTTGAGGTGGTTTCATAACCCTAAAATAATCTCTTCGTTTGTTCTCCGCTATTAGTGACTTTTGGAGTGACTCTTTGTTGCATGTTGAGGGATAGTTATATGATCTAATTATGTTATCCTTGTTGAGAGAACTTGCACTAGTGAAGGTATGAACCATAGGCCTTGTTTCCTAGCATTGCAATACCGTTTACACTCACTTTTACCACTTGCTACCTTGCTGTTTTTATATTTTCAGATTACAAAAACCTATACCTACCATCCATATTGCACTTGTATCACCATCTCTTCGCCGAACTAGTGCACCTATACAATTTACCATTGTATTGGGTGTGTTGGGGACACAAGAGACTCTTTGTTATTTGGTTGCAGGGTTGTTTGAGGGAGACCATCTTCATCCTACGCCTCCTACGGATTGATAAACCTTAGGTCATCCACTTGAGGGAAATTTGCTACTGTCCTACAAACCTCTGCACTTGGAGGCCCAACAACGTCTACAAGAAGAAGGTTGTGTAGTAGACATCAAGCTCTTTGCTGGTGTCATTGCCGGGGAGGCGAGGAAAGCGGCACTAACACTCCTTCAACGAAGCTCTTTTCTGGCGCCGTTGCCGGGGAGATTAGTGCTTGAAGGTATATCTTTAGATCTTGCAATCGAATCTTTTTGTTTCTTGTTTTATCACTAGTTTAGTCTATAAAAGACTAGCAAAAATGCCCGTGTATTGCAACGGGAGAAAAAAAAATCTTCCATGTTTAGAGTGTCCGTGCGTTGTCATGGAAGCACACTCACATATATGATGCTATCAAGATTCGCCTTGACCAAAAACTAAATTATCCATTTGTTAAAGTATCATGCATGCACAATACATGCATTTGTCTACGTAAAGAGATGCATAACTGAATGCCCATGCATTGCTATGGAGAAAAAAATCAACTGATTGCAACTTTCTCATTTCTCAATTAAACCTAGGCACCTTGAGCATCCTGAACTCTCTTGTCACCCAAGCAACATAAATCTACTTTAGTCATGGCCAATAACGGACAAAAGTCTCTGATGAAAAAAAAACTATGGATCAAAGGTACTTCGGGGCGCTATTTTGGCGAAGAGTATGTATTCCCATTCTTGACAACCTTAATTTTTCATAGCCCCTTAGATATTTCTAGAAATATCATACACAATATCACGCTTAGCAATCTCAACCGTGGCATTGTCTGAATCTTAGTGCAAAAGTTCAGAACATGCATCCTATCAATTTCTGCTTCTTAGGTTCAGAACCATTTGAAGTAAATAAATGAGCATTGTTGCCATGGTTAGAAATTAAACGGTATTAAATTAACAATAAAGTGTGTAGCAGACCAGACAAAATCTGAGTTTATACATACACTATAATCATTGTGATCTATATGCTAGAGTTACCTAAACAAATATTAATACGCGAAGTAGACTTGATCAACATATATAAAAACAAACAAACAAAAGTACCATAGCACTGCACCCCTTTGCATGTACATTCATTTTTACCTAACTAATATTGCGGCTCAAAAGCTTATGCCGATTTTACCTCTTTCTTTTGCCTTTTCTTTTCCGTTTGATCGAACAGGTAGAGCCGTCGATGCTCTTCCACCACCACCACTTGTCTTCGAAGCCCTTCCTCCTTTTACCTCCGTCTCCCACCATCCGAGCCGCAGCCATGGTGCTGGCCCAGCTGCCTCCCCGTTTTCTGCCCTCCATTCGGCTTCCTGCAGCGAAGCGAGGTCATGGCCGCACCACCTCTCTAGAGTGCTCCGTCGGCCTGTACTCCTCCTTGCTCCTTCCCATGGACGCGGCCAGTCCCTGTACTCCTCATTGCTCCTTTCCATGGACGCGGCCTGTCCCTTCTTCTTCTCCGATTCCTTAGGATGAGCCAGTTTAATGGAGTCTCTCTTGAGTTAATTCCATAATTTTCTTCCCATGAAGTAGACACACTCCTTATTAATTCGCTGGCGGCTTATTGGTATCAACTCATAGATGTATTTAAATTGGTGAGATTTTACCTAAAAGCGAGGTGGGACTATCTAATAACAATCAATCTTTCTTTAAGCCATGAACATAACCTTGGTTAGTTGGACATCTCCTTATACATTGACCAGGAGGTCGGGAGTTCGAAGTTCGACTACCAGTTGCTTCATCATTATTTTTGCCACCTCCACCGGACTACACAGTTTTGACTGGGCTGACTTTGGTGGGCTGAGGCCCAGACGGATCAGGGAGAAGTCCAACTCACTTAAAACAACAACGACCTACGGATATTTTGATGACGGACGAAACTACAAACGGTTCCCCGAATTAGTACCACCTCGCGTATGTGTTTTAAATTCAAACTGAAACCGTAAATTCACGGGAAGAAGCGTATTACGACGGTGAACCCGCAGACTTAATCCGTGCTTTATCATTAATTAGGGATAGATAGATAGATATAGATATAGATTAATAATCTTAAACAAGTCCCAGTCGATGCTATATCTGCAGGATCTTACATGGAGATCCGTGTAAAATTTTATTTTTGTTTCTTCCTTGTGACGTCACTTGACTTAGACTTGGTCAAGTCTCAGTCGACTGCGACCTTGCCACACCATTTAAAGATTACAATAGAAACTACATACGGATGTATATAGACATATTTTAAAATGTAGATTCATTCACTTTGCTCGTCCATATTGGAAGCTCGAGAAAGACTTATATTTTGGAACGGAGGGAGTAATAATTAACTAATTGATCAAATCTTTTCTTTCACGTGCATGTGCATATACACATACGTGTGCATGAGCTATTTTTGTAGGTGGACGTAGGATTGTGAGATGCACGTAAAGCAAAGCATTGAGAAAGCCAAAGGTAAGCAATCAGAGAGACCCCCAGCTGATGGCCTCAAAGCTGCTACACCATGCATGCACGCACGTAGCTGATACAGTACATGTGAGCGTTCTACTTCTCGATCGATCGATCAAAATGGCTCATGTGTGTTGTTTGTTTGGTTGATCATGCACATGCACGTACCAAGTTGAAGCAAGATCCAATCTTTTCGAGCAGCTGCTTTTGCACCCGCCTCGCCACGTGTGCTCGCTCGCTGCACGCTCCCGACTGGGACCAATGCCTACGGCTCCTGCGGACGCCAGCCGGTGCCTCGCCGCGCGCGCATGTCTCCATGGATGTACGCCGTCTTGGGTCGCGCGCGTCTTGTTAGTCCGGGAGGTGGACGGTGTCGGGTCGGTCGGTGCTTTTCCGTGGGCGCCGCCCACGACCGTCACCAGCTGCACGAGGGACGAATTAAGTAAGAAGGCATGGATCTTTCGTGGCAACGCAGGCATGTGTACGGCCGTGAAGGCGCGGTGGCGTGGGAGCACTCCGGGCTGACGAGCATTGTGCCGTACAGGCACTGTGCGTACGTGCGCGTGGCAGAGAAAAAGCACCCCGTACCGTACGATGGAGGTCCGCGGCGAGCTGACGGCGACGAGATGCAAGCACGCCTAGCTAGAACGATTCTGCCCTCGCCGGCCGGCATGTCATGAAAGGAAGTAGGAGAGAGATGGTGGAAAAACGATGAGATCTTTGTGTTTGGTGTGGCAATTGCGGCGGCGGCAGCGGCGCTGGCCGGAGACGATGGCGATTTAGGCCCTAGCCAGGCTGGCGAATCAGCTACGGGCAGCGGCAAAGTTCACGTACGGCGGCCACGGCGACGTGCACTGACGCATGCATGCTGTGTTGTTCCTCGCTGCAAGCACACGTACGCACGCCTACATCTCCAAGGGCCGGCCGGCCGGCGTCATCCACGGCGACGGACGTGCTTTTCCTAAAAAATTACGGGAGCAGCAGGAAAAACAACAACGCAGCGGAGGATATATAGATAGATTTGTACCACCTTGGATATAGAAAATAAATATACGTGTTGAAGAAAAAACTGAAAGCGTAAATTCATGAGAGTATTGTGACGGTGAACCCACGGAGTCAATCCGTGCTTTATTATTAGGGAAAGATTACTAACAAACATGGAACGAGAACTAAAATTAAAGTTCCAATTTTTTCGAAATTTCATTTTTTTGTACAAATTTTCGTTAAATCTTCAGAATTTTAAAATTAGTTCCTTTTTTTTCACCCACAAAAAAAGCTAATTTTAAAATTCTGTAGATTTAACGAAAATTTGTATGAAAAACGAAATTCCGAAAAAAATTGGGGAAAGAAAAGTTAAATTGGAAGGAAAAAAGGAAAAAAGAAAAGTTAAAAAAGAACACAGTAAAAATGAAAACGGTGGGCCCATCTTTGGGCGACCATTGTGAAGCTCGAACTATATGCGGCCCGTGGCGGTAAATTAGGTTTCCCAGCTGCGTGGGCAGGATAAAAATGGGTGGCTTCTCCTAGCCTTAGCGCGTGCGGCCCACGTACGAAATTTTGGACAAAACTCTTTGTTTTTTCTAGCAGATGGACTACAAAAATTTAGTACCACCTCGGATATCTATATCTATATTTATACCCATACTAATAAAGAAAGGTGTGTTACTCCAATTTTTTCAGCCGTTCACCACCGAAAATACTTTTAAGATAGATGCACTTAATGGAGTGAGAATTATATGTGCAAGAAAAACCATGTGTGCACGTCAAGAAGGAAAATTTTGGTTCTGGGTTTCGCCGCGTGTGAAGTAGTCAATACGCTATTTTTTTCATTCATTGATCGAGTGCATTTAATGGTTTTATTAGCTCATCGCATGCTGGAGAAGGTCCGTGAATTAGTCAATCTATTATTTCATTCATTCGAGAGGATTTTAAAGCATGGAGTTCAATAATATGGAAATGAGGTGGGTCTTCTCTTTTCCATGTACAAACCACTGGTATGTACAACCTGAGTTAATTGTACTCCACTATTTTTGCATTTCTTAGTCGAGGGGATTTAAGGTTGAAGTTGCATAATGTGGGAGGTCGTTAGGTTTTTTCTTTTTCATGCATCTAGCTCAGGTAGTCAGGTCTTCTCTTCTCTTTACCTCAAGTAGGAATCCTTGAGAAATTTAGGGCCCTTTTGTAGATAGTTCAGCTAGCAATCCATCCATCTAGCTCACGTACTGGATATAATTCCCTTTTTAGAAAGCTCGAGTACTAATTCATCCATCCTTCATTCGACTTAATTCATCCATCCTTTATCGAAATTAATTCATCCATCCTTCATTCAGTTTACTACATATAGTTTCGCACAGGTATATAAATCGTTACGACTGTACATAAATGAGCTATATGGGACTATTGAACATATTTTATTTTACTTATTTCCTAGGTAGTTGGACTGGCTAAAATTCGTGGGGTGTGAAATTCTTAGACACCGAATTGACATGTGTTTGCAAGGCGTGAGTAAAAATCCAGAGTTGAAGGATCGTACTCACAATCTCAAACACCCGACACAGTGTTGCCGTTCACTCGAATAAACATGTCCTGCTAACCAATGGCCAACGTAAATATTTAAGAACATACCGCAGCGTCACATACGAAACAATCTACGATTACCTATGTTTTATTCAAATTTTCAAAAAATAAAATTATTATGAATTGCCAAATATTCTCGAAACATGAACCCTTGTTGAAATCGCGAACAATTTTCAAAACTGCGATTTGGTTTTTGCAAGTTTCATACATTTTCAGAAATACAGAAACAAAATTTGAAATGGGAACATATTCAAAAATTTACAAACATTTTTTGAAAACATGAACCTTTTATAAGAACACGAGCATTTTTTGAATTTGTGAACAATTTTCAAAAAAGGGAACATGTTTACCATTCTAAACAACTTTACAAAATCTGCAAATTTTAAACACAAACATTATTTAAATTTGTGAACATTCCTCTAAACAATAATATTTTTTAAATTTGGAGCATTTTTTCAAATGCAATTTTTTAAGAACCTTGAACAATTTTGGAAAATACAATTTTTTCAGAAAAATGGGAACATTACTTTTGAACTAAAATTTACAGTGTCCTTTTCCATCTAGCTCATGTGCCAATTCATCCATCCTTCGTCAGAAATAATAGGTCCACACTTCATAGATCTTATTACTACATGTAGTTTCACACACGTTTATAAATTGGTACGACCGCATGTAAAGAGCAATATGGGACTATTTAAATTATTTTGATATTTAATTTGTGAACATTTCACTACAATAAGAACATTTTTCGAATTTGGAACACTTTTGATTATTATTTTGAAAATCTCGAACAATTTTGTTGAAAAGAAAAAAAAAATCAGCTTTCAGCAAATTTAGGAAGCATATTTTTTTTCAATATCCGAATATTTTTTAAACGGGAATAAAATTTCGGGATTCTGAACATTCATAAAAAAATTTGATTTTTGTTAAATTATAACGATTCTATAAAAACATAAAGGGACAATTGCATTTTTGCACCTAGTTGGTTCCTACCCACGGGTTTTGCCCTTACTTTTCGAGCTTGCTCAGTTTTGCCCTTACTTTTTCCGTTGTGGTCCCTCGAATGCCCTTTGACCGTTTGACCAAAACTTTGAAAATTGATGACTAATTCATATGAACTCAGAAAAATGCAAATAAGATATCAAATGTTCAGGTAAACATTACATTTATGTGCATATCATTTGCATTCAGGACAAAAGCGCCCTTTAAACTACCTAAGGTAATTAATGTTATTAACATTATTAAAAATAAAAAGCTATAAACAATATATTTTTTCATGAATAAAAATTACATGCAAATGTAAGTGATGTTTTCTGAACATCCAGATATCTTATTTTCATTTTTCTGAGTTCATATCATCTTGTTATGAATGTTCTAACGACTTTCACCATTATTTGGAAACTTCATAACAAGTTGATACGAACTCAGAAAAATGCAAATAAGATATCAGGATGTTCAGAAAACATCACCTACATTTGCCTGTAATTTTATTCATGAAAAAAGTATTGTTTATACCTTTTTATTTTTAATAATGTTAATAACATTAACTACCTCAGGTAGTTTAAACGATGCTTTTGTCCTGAATGCAAATGATATGCACATAAAGGTAATGTTTATCTGAACATTTTGATATCTTATTTGCATTTTTCTGTGTTCATATGAATTAGTTATGAATTTTCAAAGTTTTGGTCAAACGGTCAAAGGGCATTCGAGGGACCTCGACGGAAAAAGTAAGGGCAAAACTAAGCAAGCTCGAAAAGTAAGGGCAAAACCCGTGGGTAGGAACCAACTAGGGGTAAAAATGCAATTGTCCCAAACTCAAAGGATAAAAAGTAAAAAAAACAAAAATAATATTAGGAATGAAAAAGTAAAAAAAATAGTAACAAAAAGAGAAAGGAACAATATGTTAAATTGAAACTGAACAAAGAAATAATGGAAACGGGCCGGCCCAGTCCATGGCTAACTGTGTGAACCTCGCACTATCTATTGGCTAGCGCGGGAAATAGGATTTCCTTAAGTTGCGTGGGCAAGGAAATAAGTGGGCTGGCTTTACTGGGCTATATTGGGCGGCCAATGTACGAAATTCGAGACAAACCATATTTCTTTTTCTAGCACATGGACGCACAAAAAATTAGTACCACCTTGGATTGTAAAAAAATATTTTCGCTGGTGAACGGATGAAAAATTAGACGAAACGCACCTTGCTTTATTAGTAGGTATAGAAAACTACAAAAAATGGAATTATTGTTGCCTCATATGCTTCATCTTTTAAATGTCTTTCGTGAAAATGATGGGAAGGAAAACTGTGCTCAAGTACTAGAAGAAGAATTACATAGAATGCTTGGCATAAAATATGTGAATGATGAGCATGATTGCAATGTTGTTAGTATGAATTATTTGAATACCCATGATTCTAATGATATGCAAAGCCACAAGCTTGGGGATGCTATGTTTGATGAAGATGATATGTTTAGTCCCCCAAGTTTTGATGAGCAAATTTATTATGATGAAAGCATGCCTTCTATTTATGATGATTATTTTGATGACACGTATGCTATAAAGAATAAAGATAATCATGAAACTTGTCATCGTGATTTTAATTTTCAATTGGATTATGCTTCACATGATAGTTATTTTGTTGAGTTTGCTCCCACTACTATTCATGAGAACAAATTTTCTTATGTGGAGAGTAATAAAATTTCTATGCTTGTGGATCATGAAAAGAAGGCTTATGTGATGGTTATATTGTTTAATTGATTCATGATGCTACTGAAAATTATTACGAGGGAGGAATATATGCTTGTAGGAATTGCAATAATGTGACGCCCCCGATTCAATCGTACACTAATCATGCACGCAAACGTGTACGATCAAGATCAGGGACTCATGGGAAGATATCACAACACAACTCTAAAACATAATTAAGTCATACAAGCATCATAATACAAGCCAGGGGCCTCGAGGGCTCGAATACAAGTGCTCGATCATAGACGAGTCAGTGGAAGCAACAATATCTGAGTACAGACATAAGTTAAACAAATTTGCCTTAAAAAGGCTAGCACAAACTGGGATACAGATCGAAAGAGGCGCATGCCTCCTGCCTGGGATCCTCCAAAACTACTCTTGGTCGTCGTCAGCGGACTGCACGTAGTAGTAGGCACCTCTAGTGTAGTAGGAGTCGTCGTCGACGGTGGCGTCAAGCTCCTGGGCTCCAGCATCTGGTTGCGACAACCAGGTAGAAGGAAAGGGGGAAAAGAGGGAGAAAAGCAACCGTGAGTACTCATCCAAAGTACTCGCAAGCAAGGAGCTACACTACATATGCATGGGTATATGTGTAAAGGGCCATATCGGTGGACTGAAATGCAGAATGCCAGAATAAGAGAGGGATAGCTAATCCTGTCGAAGACTACGCTTCTGGCCACCTCCATCTTGCAGCATGTAGAAGAAAGTAGATGGTTAGTTCACCAAGTAGCATCGCATAGCATAATCCTACCCGGCGATCCCCTCCTCGTCGCCCTGTTAGAGAGCGATCACCGGGTTATATCTGGCACTTGGAAGGGTGTGTTTTATTAAGTATCCGGTTCTAGTTGTCATAAGGTCAAGGTACAACTCCGGGTCGTCCTTTTACCGAGGGACACTGCTATTCGAATAGATAAACTTCCCTGTAGGGGTGCATCACATAACCCAACACGCTTGATCCCATTTGGCCGGACACACTTTCCTGGGTCATGCCTGGCCTCGGAAGATCAACACGTCGCAGCCCCACCTAGGCTCAACAGAGAGGTCAGCACGCCGGTCTAAATCCTATGCGCGCAGGGGTCTGGGCCCATCGCCCATTGCACACCTGCACGTTGCGAGGGCGGCCGGAAGCAGACCTAGCCTAGCAAGCGTTCCAGTCCAATCCGGCGCGCGCCGCTCCGTCGCTGACGTCAAAAAGAGCTTCGGCTGATACCACGACGTCGAGTGCCCATAACTGTTCCCGCATAGTTGGTTAGTGCGTATAGACCAAATGGCCAGACTCAGATCAAATACCAAGATCTCGTTAAGCGTGTTAAGTATCCGCGAACGCCGACCAGGACCAGGCCCACCTCTCTCCTAGGTGGTCTCAACCTGCCCTGTAGCTCCGCCACAAAGTAACAGGCGGGGGCCATCAGGAACCCAGGCCCACCTCTACCGGGATGGAGCCACCTGTCCTTTCAGCCCCCTCATCAGAACCACTTGCGGGTACTCAACGAGCTGACCCGACTTTAGTCACCACATGTGTCATGTATATAAAGTATATAGTATATACCCGTGATCACCTCCCGAAGTGATCACGGCCCAGTAGTATAGCATGGCAGACGGACAAGAGTGTAGGGCCACTGATGGAACACTAGCATCCTATACTAAGCAGTAGGATAGCAGGTAAGGGTAACAACTGTAGCAACAATGACAGGCTATGCAGCAGAATAGGATTAACCGAAAGCAGTAACATGCTACACTACTCTAATGCAAGCTGTATAGAGAAGAATAGGCGATATCTGGTGATCAAGGGGGGGGGGCTTGCCTGGAAGCTCTGTTGTACCGGGAGAAGGGTCGTCGGTGACGTAGTCGTACTCGGTGGCATCAGCGCCGGTCTCGGGGTCTACCGGAGAAGAAGAGGGGGAAGAAACAATAAATATAATGCAAACATAAGCATGACGGAGCATGACAAGACAATGCGCGGTGCTAGGTGTGCCCTAACGCGGTAGGAGGTGATACTGACGAAGGGGGGAAACATCCGGGAAAGTATTCCCGGTGTTTCGCGTTTTCGGACAGATGAACCGGAGGGGGAAGGTTGCGTGTTTGCTATGCTAGGGGTGTGTGGCGGGCGAACGGGCTGCGTATTCGGATCGTCTCGTCGTTCTGAGCAACTTTCATGTATAAAGTATTTTCATCCGAGTTACGGTTTATTTTATATTAAATTTTCAAAGTTTTAAATGATTTTGTAATTTCTGGATTTACTTTAGTTTGAAATTAAATTAATATTTAAATGCTATGGGCACACAGGAAGTGTACCCAGCCATATGCAACAGAGGCTGACAGGGGGCCCAGTTGACTTGGTCAACTGCCCAGTCATCAGAGGCTGACTGGTGGGCCAGGGCTGAGTCAGCAGCCTAGTCAGCAGAACAGCGGGCCCCACTGGTCAGTGAGAGAGTTTAATAATATTTTTTTAATTTTTTAACTTAAAAAATTAGCTAGTGGGCCCGACGTGTCAATGGCTATTAACTTAACAGTTTAAACTAACCATTTTATTTAGTGGTGGGGGGCCACGTGTCATTTACACTAGGTTGTTAGATTAGTGAAGCAAATTATTTACGTTTAAGTTAATTAGGGAGGGTCCACATGTCAGTGCCTGTTTAGGAGTTCGGGTTAGTGCTGAAATAGGGGTTAGTCCACGCCACGTCAGCACGTTAATGGCGATGAGGCCGAGCTTGCTGGCGACGACCGCGCGCTTGGTTCCGGCGACGGTTTGCGATGTGGCTGGGGCTATAGGTGCGTCGCGAGGAGGCGCGCCGTATGGTGGCTGCGGGATGGCCAGCGGCAGTGAGGCCACGCACGGGCGCGTGCACAGGCTGCAGTGAGCAGCGCGCAGGCAGGGACAAGGAACGCGGCGTCTCGCGCACAGACAACGAGGGTGAGCGCGAGCATGGGCATGCGAGGGAGAGAGGAGAGGGGCCTGACGGGGTGCTCACAGAGGAGCTGCAGGGCATGGCCATGGGCTCGGGGAAGCGGAAGGGTGTCGGTGGTGTGGACGGGGCGGCGTCCGGGCCGCCGGCGACGAGGGCGGTGGGGCAATGGCGTCCAGCTCGGGAGGGAGTAGCGCGAGGGAGAGGCGGGGACGGGCGGTCCAGCGCGACAGGGGCGGGTGACGCGACCTTCGGGATCCGGCGGTGGCGTCGATGGTGGGGCGGCGCCTGGGTGGGAGACGGCGAGGTGGCGGCGGGCACGATGAGCGGACACGAGGGGGGGTGCCCCGATCCAGATCGAATCGGGGGAGGAGAGAGTAGTGGGGGCGAGTGGCGGGGGGTTACGGGTTAGGGTTTCCCCAGAGTGGGGATATGGAAGAGGGCAATGGGGCGCCGGCTGGGCCGGCCTGGCTAGCCCAATGGCCAGCCGCGCCGAGGCCCAGCGAGGGGAGGCTTTTATTTTCTTTTGTTGCTTTTTTTTATTCTTTTCTGTTTTATTTTAGTTACACTTTATTTTTAGTTTAGTAAAATATGACAATAGCTCCAAAAATAGGGTTTCAAAATAATCCACTATTCTAAGAAGTTTTACCTCAAAATAAAAATAGTTTAGCATTTCCTAAAATATCAAAGGCACTTATTTAATCATTTGAACTACTGTCTTAATCATTTTTAGACTAGTAAAACATTTCACAAAAGTGGGGTTTCTGCACCACAATTACCTTTGCATCCTTTTGGCACAACTCGAACATTTTAGTTTTAAAGTTTGAAAACTTTTGTTGTTTGCCTGATTTTTAATTTGAATCCGAATCGGTTTCGAACTAACGCGAGATTAGCAATAGTAATCGAGGGGACGTGGCATCATTAGCAGAGGTTCACTGTAGCTTAAGTATCCGGGCGTCACAATTCTCCTCCACTACAAGAAATCTCGTCCCGAGAATTAAGAGGCGGACTAGAGGGAGAAGGTTCTGGTTACGAATCTCTAGCGAGTGTTCTCGGTCTTGGTTGCTCTTCTCGAAGAGGCCGATCCATAACCTTGATGTCTTCATTTCTTTGCTTCAAGTTCTCATGATGAAGTTGGCATCCTTTCTTTGGGAACTCCATCGTACTTACGAAAGAATAAAGGGGCTGGGAGAACAGACCTCTGCAAGGTTGACTAACTTGTTGATAACATCGGGGAAGGTGGGGGAAGTAACTCTCGAATTAAAAACCTTTAGAAAATATCGAGAGTAAGGCAAGAAGGTGTCATGAGAAGTTTCAAGCGGCAGGCAATCGTTCGATGCGTGAAACAGAGTGTGAAAGGGGTTCAAAGCAATCGGAATAAGTATTATGTCTGATGCCAGTATAGATCAGTAGGACGGTGGTCCGTGAATTACATACGAGGCCACGCGCGATGAATAAATTTGGGAACAGGGGGTGCACAGGAGAGTCAGGTTTTGATCCTATGGAACTGTGGGTTATGGGCCCACCATGTGGTTAAAGTAGGAAGGGCGGTGACATCTTGCACGATGATGATAGCAAGGCATGTCAGAGGGTAGCCTGTCAGTTATATGTTAGCAACATCGTCGGTACCAAGGGCGAGGGACGAAGAGAACCATTTTCCTGCTCGTTGAAATGATGCGGACCAATAGGCAAAGTTCTCGTCCATCGGTGGTTACCGGAATGTCACCAACAATAGTAACAGGGTCTTACTGACAGAGTTGTACACCGAGGTGTTTGCACAAGCAGGGAATTAATACTGCTTAGATCATAATGATCACCAGAAACGTTAAACCAACCAATGGAAAGGAAAATATGATTATCAGATTAAACAGAACAATGGAAAGGAAAATGTGTTTAAACACATATTTCAGGGGTATATCCTTCCCAAGGACAATGGTTAGAAGAGAACCATTTAGGTTAGGGAAGAGGAAGTTCATGACATTACCCAAACAACGGTGTTTGAATAATTGATAACGAAAATTTAGCATTGTGCTTCAAATGTTTTTATTGAAGATCGGAGTACCACAGACATGCTTCGAGATAGCATTGACATGGTCATTAGGTAAGATCAGGCTATGGATACACAAAGGATCCATCAGGAACAACTTATAGAGTAAGTCTTACAATTTCCACATGGAAGAATAGCTAACCTTGCTAAAAAGGAAAACTTATAACAATAGGTCCTCCGGCCAGGTGTGTTAGGCATGACATCACCTTACCGGGTCATAAATAGACCAATGTTATAACTCTTGGAAATATGTTCCAACCATCATATCTGACCGAGATTCAGATCTGGTTGGTGTCAGGATAACTCAGACTCAGGATGCCTGAGAAGAAAGGTGCAAAACAAATTGTCGAAACGACATCAAAGATTCTCGGGAGATGAACTATCGAAGCGAGTTCCGAACAAGGGTTCATCATTAAATCAAGGAGAGGTGAGGAGGTGACTGATTGACTCAGCGACAATCCATTGAGATTTCCAAAAGATGGATTTCCACAACTATGTGACCAAGGAGATAACATTAGCTAGATCGAATGACTTAATGATGTATGCTCGAGGAAAACATACATAGTTAAACATTGGTTGAAATGTGCACCCGAAATATGGGCTAGGTAGCACGATCAATGTTCGAATGATGATTCATTAAGCCATAGACGTAGAATGAAACTATAGACCAATAACTTCAAAGCAATAGGGTTGCTAGAAGTTTAGAATTTACACATCACAGACCATTTTTTGGTATTTCGTTTAGAAACAACACGGGGACCAAGAAAGAATGGTGATGGTGAGAAGTATCACTGTACCAAGAATTCTTAAGAGGTGGAGTAATGCTCACGACATTCTTGACATCAAAGATGGTAATACTCCACGGTAGAATATAACATAAGTTGGATAGCAGGGAAATCAAGATACAACACAAAATATGAACACGTTTGTGTTGGGGGGAGGCAAGAATGTTGTCGATGATAACACAATTCATCGAGGGGCAAGGATGGTATTTCTCATCCTGAATTTCGACACACAACTTGGAAGAAGTCAAATTGTTGACAATGATCATGACACATTTGTCGAGAGATTTCATGAAGATGTCAATCAGCCATGACATTAAGTCAAAGGAATGATGAAGCAGACGGTTATTGGAACCATGGGTAGGACACAAACTTGAAGTCAAGCTTGTTGTTCAAGGTGAAATGGTATGAGGGGAAGATCGGCGTAAGCTTAGCTCATCATCGAAAGTTGTGCTCCAGGGTTAAGGACCAGGTAGCACAGTTAAAATTTAGCACGCTAATGATATAGCCGATCAGGCTAGGAATGACTTAAATGATTATTAAACTCGTAAGCAACGAAAATTACTTAGAGTTATTGAATCGGAGTGCGGACTTGATTCACTATTCGGTGTTCTCGATTGACAAACAACCCAGAACCCATGAAGTGACAAAGACAAGGTAAGGTAGTACTTCATCGAAGTTTATAAGATGGAGTGCAATGGTAAGATATCCTCGAGATACCAGGGGTAATACTCAAAGGTAGATCATAATAGAGGTTGGGCGGGCGTATTGACCTGCAGAAGACAAGGGATTTAACTTGTCCAAGAAATGGTATTTAAAGGAGAACATGGTCGGAAACCACGATCATAAATGATCGAACCACGGATTCAAGATGAACTTATAACAAGGGGGTAATTATTTTTACGAGCAGCTTCCATGATAAGTTATACATCGTGTCCATGGGCATGAACGCAAGGTTCAAGGTCGACTCCCACTTCTTCAATGTATAACCTTCCATTCACTTCTCGCCTTGATAAAGGCATTAGTGTTGAAAGTTTTACCTGGTGAATACCAGATGAGTATGACTCGTGAAAACTTCCGAGTTCACACATATTAAGGAAGGCATAGGTTCAACCCGTCAGGGTATCGTGGAAACATATACCACAAGCTTCAATAGTAAATACCACCAGCTCGAAAACAGAGCATGGTTGAGAAAACAGAGGATACAATTTACCAAAGGCATGGTGTATCAGGGGAAGAACTCAAGGTTTTGAGAATATGCAGGAACGGTCGGATAATAATCCACCAAAGGATCTGGCGGACCGCAAAGAAACTGATTTGAGTATATATGTTCAGCCAGAAGAAGAAATAATGCCAAGGCATCGGATTATAGAAAAATCTGGATAATTCGATACCTTAAATGCAAGGAATTATGATTTCCAAAATTGGGGGATCAAAAGCAGATGCTCTGATCAAAAGACAAGTAAGTTGAATAGACTTAGAGGCACAAACGGTGGCAATTTGATTGGTCGACAACCAGCTCATGTTCAAAATGACGTCTGAGCCGGAAGGATGAATTCTAGGCTCTGATTGAGGATTGCGAGCATTCACAACAAATTGAATCAACGGACTCAAAATGATAATGACAAGAGATGCCCATAAGATTACGAGACTTAAGATTAATCATCATGCAAGTAAGCAAGAATTTCAAGAGCAAAAAGGCTCCTGAGGATTTTCGGAAGATCGAATGGTATTTTGAACACTTTTGTGAAATACTTGAATCAACTGGGGATGAGCGGATACTCGGTAAGTGCGAGAATTATCCGTAGGGGTATTCAGGTGACAAAGAACAGCAAGGCAGTAAGCTCAAAGGATTCTCGGAACAACAGAGAGAATTTCGGGGTATCTTGTAATAACAAGATCAACTGGGAAACATTGTATGAATGGCGAGTATACGTGGTTATCCATAGGAGTTTATCGATGAAAGGGAATTGCAAAAGCGATGAACACAAGTTCTCGGGTTATCAGCGGAGAATATCTTCAGGGTCTTCATGTGCAGCAGACGATCATCAGTAATAAGGGGCTCTCCGGGTGAAAGTGATAACGAGATCCTAATGTTAGATTTAGCAAAATTCACTTAACCCGAATAGAAGAGAGATCAGAGTCCCAGAGTATAGACAAGGAGTAAAAGATCCTAATACCACCCAATGGCGACGTGGGCCCGTAAGCCACACAGCCATGTTAGTAAAAAAATTCAATGACTAGACTCGACTTCGGCCAAGGAGTTGGAAAGGGGGATTCCTACAGGCAGTCGGCTCTGATACCAACTTGTGACGCCCCCGATTCAACCGTACACTAATCATGCACGCAAACGTGTACGATCAAGATCAGGGACTCATGGGAAGATATCACAACACAACTCTAAAACATAATTAAGTCATACAAGCATCATAATACAAGCCAGGGGCCTCGAGGGCTCGAATACAAGTGCTCGATCATAGACGAGTCAGCGGAAGCAACAATATCTGAGTACAGAGATAAGTTAAACAAATTTGCCTTAAGAAGGCTAGCACAAACTGGGATACAGATCGAAAGAGGCGCAGGCCTCCTGCCTGGGATCCTCCAAAACTACTCTTGGTCATCGTCAGCGGACTGCACGTAGTAGTAGGCACCTCCAGTGTAGTAGGAGTCGTCGTCGACGGTGGCGTCAAGCTCCTGGGCTCCAGCATCTGGTTGCGACAACCAGGTAGAATGGAAAGGGGGGAAAGAGGGAGAAAAGCAACCGTGAGTACTCATCCAAAGTACTCGCAAGCAAGGAGCTACACTACATATGCATGGGTATATGTGTAAAGGGCCATATCGGTGGACTGAAATGCAGAATGCCAGAATAAGAGAGGGATAGCTAATCCTGTCGAAGACTACGCTTCTGGCCACCTCCATCTTGCAGCATGTAGAAGAGAGTAGATGGTAAGTTCACCAAGTAGCATCGCATAGCATAATCCTACCCGGCGATCCCCTCCTCGTCGCCCTGTTAGAGAGCGATCACCGGGTATATCTGGCACTTGGAAGGGTGTGTTTTATTAAGTATCCGGTTCTAGTTGTCATAAGGTCAAGGTACAACTCCGGGTCGTCCTTTTACCGAGGGACACTGCTATTCGAATAGATAAACTTCCCTGCAGGGGTGCACCACATAACCCAACACGCTCGATCCCATTTGGCCGGACACACTTTCCTGGGTCATGCCCGGCCTCGGAAGATCAACACGTCGCAGCCCCACCTAGGCTCAACAGAGAGGTCAACACGCCGGTCTAAATCCTATGCGCGCAGGGGTCTGGGCCCATCGCCCATTGCACACCTGCACGTTGCGAGGGCGGCCGGAAGCAGACCTAGCCTAGCAGGCGTTCCAGTCCAATCCGGCGCGCGCCGCTCCGTCGCTGACGTCAAGAAGAGCTTCGGCTGATACCACGACGTCGAGTGCCCATAACTGTTCCCGCGTAGTTGGTTAGTGCGTATAGACCAAATGGCCAGACTCAGATCAAATACCAAGATCTCGTTAAGCGTGTTAAGTATCCGCGAACGCCGACCAGGGCCAGGCCCACCTCTCTCCTAGGTGGTCTCAACCTGCCCTGTCGCTCCGCCACAAAGTAACAGTCGGGGGCCGTCAGGAACCCAGGCCCACCTCTACCGGGATGGAGCCACCTGTCCTTTCAGCCCCCTCATCAGAACCACTTGCGGGTACTCAACGAGCTGACCCGACTTTAGTCACCACATGTGTCATGTATATAAAGTATATAGTATATACCCGTGATCACCTCC
Source organism: Triticum aestivum (assembly GCF_018294505.1). Taxonomy (NCBI): domain Eukaryota; kingdom Viridiplantae; phylum Streptophyta; class Magnoliopsida; order Poales; family Poaceae; genus Triticum; species Triticum aestivum. Next base: position 66,513,981 of record NC_057808.1, on the reverse strand, counting down.
CGAAGTGATCACGGCCCAGTAGTATAGCATGGCAGACGGACAAGAGTGTAGGGCCACTGATGGAACACTAGCATCCTATACTAAGCAGTAGGATAGCAGGTAAGGGTAACAACTGTAGCAACAAAAACAGGCTATGCAGCAGTATAGGATTAACCGAAAGCAGTAACATGCTACACTACTCTAATGCAAGCTATATAGAGAAGAATAGGCGATATCTGGTGATCAAGGGGGGCTTGCCTGGAAGCTCTGTTGTACCGGGAGAAGGGTCGTCGGTGACGTAGTCGTACTCGGTGGCATCAGCGCCGGTCTCGGGGTCTACCGGAGAAGAAGAGGGGGAAGAAACAATAAATATAATGCAAACATAAGCATGACGGTGCATGACAAGACAATGCGCGGTGCTAGGTGTGCCCTAACGCGGTAGGAGGTGATACCGACGAAGGGGGGAAACATCCGGGAAAGTATTCCCGGTGTTTCGCGTTTTCGGACAGATGAACCAGAGGGGGAAGGTTGCGTGTTTGCTATGCTAGGGGTGTGTGGCGGGCGAACGGGCTGCGTATTCGGATTCGTCTCGTCGTTCTGAGCAACTTTCATGTATAAAGTATTTTCATCCGAGTTACGGTTTATTTTATATTAAATTTTCAAAGTTTTAAATGATTTTCTAATTTCTGGATTTACTTTAGTTTGAAATTAAATTAATATTTAAATGCTATGGGCACAGAGGAAGTGTACCCAGCCATATGCAACAGAGGCTGACAGGGGGCCCAGTTGACTTGGTCAACTGCCCAGTCATCAGAGGCTAACTGGTGGGCCAGGGCTGAGTCAGCAGCCTAGTCAGCAGAACAGCGGGCCCCACTGGTCAGTGAGAGAGTTAATAACAGTTTTTTTAATTTTTTAACTTAAACAAATTAGCTAGTGGGCCCGACGTGTCAGTGGCTATTAACTTAACAGTTTAAACTAACCATTTTATTTAGTGGTGGGGGCCCACGTGTCATTTACACTAGGTTGTTAGATTAGTGAAGTAGATTATTTACGTTTAAGTTAATTAGGGAGGGTCCACATGTCAGTGCCTGTTTAGGTGTTCGGGTTAGTGCTGAAATAGGGGTTAGTCCATGCCACGTCAGCACGTTAATGGCGATGAGGCCGAGCTTGCTGGCGACGACCGCGCGCTTGGTTCCGGCGACGGTTTGCGATGTGGCTGGGGCTATAGGTGCGTCGCGAGGAGGCGCGCCGTATGGTGGCTGCGGGATGGCCAGCGGCAGTGAGGCCACGCACGGGCGCGTGCACAGGCTGCAGTGAGCAGCGCGCAGGCAGGGACAAGGAACGCGGCGTCTCGCGCACAGACAACGAGGGTGAGGGCGAGCATGGGGATGCGAGGGAGAGAGGAGAGGGGCCTGACGGGGTGCTCACAGAGGAGCTGCAGGGCATGGCCATGGGCTCGGGGAAGCGGAAGGGCGTCGGTGGTATGGACGGGGCGGCGTCCGGGCCACCGGCGATGAGGGCGGTGGGGCGATGGCGTCCAGCTCGGGAGGGAGTAGCGCGAGGGAGAGGCGGGGACGGGCGGTCCAGCGCGACAGGGGCGGGTGACGCGACCTTCGGGATCCGGCGGTGGCGTCGATGGTGGGGCGGCGCCTGGGTGGGAGACGGCGAGGTGGCGGCGGGCACAATGTGTGGACGCGAGGGGGGGTGCCCCGATCCAGATCGAATCGGGGGAGGAGAGAGTAGTGGGGGCGAGTGGGGGGGGGGTTACGGGTTAGGGTTTCCCCAGAGTGGGGATATGGAGGAGGGGAGTGGGGCGCTGGCTGGGCCGGCCTGGCTAGCCCAATGGCCAGCCGCGCCGAGGCCCAGCGAGGGGGGGGGCTTTATTTTCTTTTGTTGCTTTTTTTATTCTTTTTTGTTTTATTTTAGTTACACTTTATTTTTAGTTTAGTAAAATATGACAATAGCTCCAAAAATAGGGTTTCAAAATAATCCACTATTCTAAGAAGTTTTACCTCAAAATAAAAATAGTTTAGCATTTCCTAAAATATCAAAGGCACTTATTTAATCATTTGAACTACTGTCTTAATCATTTTTAGATTAGTAAAACATTTCACAAAAGTGGGGTTTCTGCACCACAATTACCTTTGCATCCTTTTGGCACAACTCGAACATTTTAGTTTTAAAGTTTGAAAACTTTTGTTGTTTGCCTGATTTTTAATTTGAATCCGAATCGGTTTCGAACTAACGCGAGATTAGCAATAGTAATCGAGGGGACGTGGCATCATTAGCAGAGGTTCACTGTAGCTTAAGTATCCGGGCGTCACAAATAATATCAAGTTTCCTCTCTATGTGCTTAAAATCTTGAAATTATGCTTGTTTTGCTTTCCTATGCTAGTTGATCCTTGTTCCCATAAAGTGTTTGGTCACAAAATCCCTATGCATAGGAAGTGGGTTAGACTTAAATGTGCTAGTCATATTCTTCATGATGCTCTATTTATGTTTCAATTCTTATCTTTTATGTGAGCATCATTGAAATCATCATGCCTAGCTAGGGGCGTTAAACGTTAGCGCTTGTTGGGAGGCAACCCAATTTTATTTTTGTTCTTTGCTTTTTGCTCCTGTTTAGTAATAAATAATTCATCTAGCCTCTGTTTATATGGGGTTTTATGTTTTAATTAGTGTTTGTGCCAAGTAGAACCTTTGGGAAGACTTGGGTGAAGTCTTTGCGATCTTGCTGTAAAAAAACAGAAACTTTTGCGCTCACGAGATTAGCTACCTTTTTTTACTGGAGAGTGCTTTTAGGTTGATTCTTTTTGCAGAATATTAATAGATAAATTCCTCACGTCCACCAATTTATTTCAGAATTTGTGGAGTTACAGAAATATTCGAATGATACAGATTGCTGCAGACTGTTCTGTTTTTGACAGATTCTGTTTTCTATGTGTTGTTTGCTTATTTTGATGAATCTATGAGTAGTATCGGAGGGTATGAACCATAGATAAGTTGGAATATAGTATATATTACACCAATATGAATTTATAATGAGTTCACAACAGTACCTAAGTGGTGATTTATTTTCTTATACTAACGGAGCATACGAGTTTTCTGTTAAGTTTTGTGTTGTGAAGTTTTCAAGTTTTGGGTAAAGATTCGATGGACTATGGAATAAGGAGTGGCAAGAGCCTAATCTTGGGGATGCCCAAGGCACCCCAAGGTAATATTCAAGGACAACCAATAGCCTAAGCTTGTGGATGCCCCGGATGGCATCCCCTCTTTCGTCTTCGTTCATCGGTAACTTTACTTGGAGCTGTATTTTTATTCACCACATGATATGTGTTTTGCTTGGAGCGTCATTTTATTTTATTTAGTTTTGCTTGATGTTTTAATAATATCCCAAGATCTGAAATTCTTAAATGTTAGGGAGTCTTCACATAGTTACATAACTCATTTTATTTTATTTTATTTTATTTAGTTTTGCTTGTTGTTTTAATAATAACTCATTGATCTTCACTTATATCTTTTGGAGTAGTTTGTCATTTGCTCTAGTGCTTCACTTATATCTTTTTAGAGCACGACGGTGGTTTTATTTTGAAGAAATAGATGAACTCTCGTTCTTCAATTATATTATTTTGAGAGCCTTAAACAGCATGGTAATTTTCTTGGGTTATAAAACTAGTCCTAATATGATGGGTATCCAAGAGGGATATAATAAAAACTTTCATATAAAGTGCATTGAATACTATGAGAAGTTTGATTCCTTATGATTGTTTGAGATATGAAGATGGTGATATTAGGGTCATGCTAGTTGAGTGGTTGTGAATTTGAGAGATACTTGTGTTAAAGTTTGTGATTCCTGTAGCATGCACGTATGGTGAACTGTTATGTGATGAAGTCGGAGCATGGTTTATTTTTTGATTGCCTTCCTTATGAGTGGCGGTCGGGGACGAGCGATGGTCTTTTCCACCAGTCTATCCCCCTAGGAGCATGCGCGTAGTACTTCATTTCGATAACTAATATATTTTTGCAATAAGTATATGAGTTCTTTATGACTAATGTTGAGTCCATGGCTTATACGCACTCTCACCCTCCCACCATTGCTAGCCTCTCTAATACCGCGCAACTTTTGCCGGTATCATACACCCACCGTATACCTTCCTCAAAAAAGCCACCAGACCTACCTATTATGGCATTTCCATAGCCATTCCGAGATATATTGCCATGCAACTTTCCACCATTCCGTTTATTATGACACGCTCCATCATTGTCATATTGCTTTGCATGATCATGTAGTTGCCATCGTATTTGTGGCAAAGCCACCGTTCATAATTCTTTCATACATGTCACTCTTGATTCATTGCACATCCCGGTACACCGCTGGAGGCATTCATATAGAGTCATATTTTGTTCTAAGTATCGAGTTGTAATTCTTGAGTTGTAAATAAATAGAAGTGTGATGATCATCATTATTAGAGCATTGTTCCGTGTAAGGAAATAAAAAAAAGGAAAGGCCAAAGAAGCCAATGAAAAAAGAGAGAGAGGCCAAAGAAGCCAAACAAACAAAAAACATAGAGAAAAAGAGAATAGGGACAATGCTACTATCATTTTCCCACACTTGTGCTTCAAAGTAGCACCATGATGTTCACGATAGAGTCTCTTATTTTGTCACTTTCATATACTAATGGGCATTTTCATTATAGAACTTGGCTTGTATATTCCAACGATGGGCTTCCTCAAATGCCCTAGGTCTTCGTGAGCAAGCAAGTTGTATGCACACCCACTTAGTTTCTTTTGTTGAGCTTTCATACATTTATAGCTCTAGTGCATCCGTTGCATGGCAATCCCTACTCACTCACATTGATATCTATTGATGGGCATCTCCATAGCCCGTTGATACGCCTAGTTGATGCGAGACTAACTTCTTTTTTGTTGTCTTCTCCACAACCACCATTCTATTCCACCTATAGTGCTATGTCCATGGCTCACGCTCATGTATTTCGTGAAGGTTGAAAAGGTTTGAGAATACTAAAGTATGAAACAATTGCTTGGCTTGTCATCGGGGTTGTGCATGATTTGAATATTTTGTATGATGAAGATGGAGCATAGCCAGACTATATGAATTTATAGGGATAAACTTTCTTTGGCCATGTTATTTTGAGAAGACATGATTACTTTGTTAGTATGCTTGAAGTATTATTGTTTTCATGTCAATATTAAACTTTTGTTTTGAATCTTATGGATCTGAATATTCTTGCAACAATAAAGAAGATTACATTGATAAATATGTTAGGTAGCATTCCACATCAAAAATTATGTTATTATCATTTACCTACTCAAGGACGAGCAGGAATTAAGCTTGGGGATGCTTGATGCGTCTCCAACGTATCTATAATTTTTGATTGTTCCATGCTATTATATTATCCATCTTGGATGTTTTATATGAATTTATCTGTTGTTTGGGACTAAACTATTAACCTAGAGCCCAGTGTCAGTTTCTGTTTTTTCCTTGTTTTTGAGTTTTACAGAAAAGGTGTAGCGACCCGACCCAAAAATGGATCGAAGTCTCTGTGCTTAAGTGTCATCCCTGGATCGGTATTCTGACACACACAGTACTCGAGGAATTATAACAGAGTTCAATCACACTTTATTACATCGAGGTTCTCAAAAGAGTATTTATTACAATAATATGGCCAAAGGCCATCTAAATAAAAATAACTGTGGAAGCTTCAAAGGTAAATGAGTCCATCCAACTCCAACGCAAACTGAGTGTAGAACAACGACCTATCGCACCTTTAATCTTCGTCGGAAAAGTCTGCAACATGAGACGTTGCAGCCGTGTAGGTCAGCACATGGAATATGCTGGCAATTTCACACCATAGAATAATAATAAATGAAAAGACTATCTCTATATGCAAATTTAGCTGGTGGAGGCTCTAAGTTTTATTTTGCATAAAGCCAATTTTACCCTACAACAAAGGAATAAATTTTTATTTACTACTAAATTAAAATGCCATATTTGAGAAGGTTCCTCCAACTCAATCCCAAAATCCCCAAGTTATTAGTAACCCAATAATTTCATTAAATAGAGTGATGAGATCAACCAATAATTCACTACTAGATACTCAAGATGTCCGTAACCGGGGACACGGCTAATCATGATTAGTTTGTACACTCTGCAGAGTTTTGCACACTTTCCCCCCACAAGACTCGACCGCCTCCATGATGGGAAGATCGAGACATAGCCTTTCAGAAGCGTTTCCCCTTAACCCTGGGTAGACCTGTACACCTACTTTCCCCTAGATCAGCTAGTCTACCACGAAAAGAGGTCACGCAACTTACTCAACTATGCCAGAGCCCACAATGGCTTGTGGCTGCACACGGAAGTTTCTAGGCATGAAATATCTTATGATCCCTTTAAGCCTGGGTGGCGGACCTAGGGTAATCACACGGGTACTCCGGGATTCCCCTTGGGCAAGCACTGGTTTCTCCAGGTGCCCCAAACAATCCACCCAGATGTGTATTAGAGTTGCCACCTTAGGTTATCCCAAAATTATTAACTCTCGCAACTTGCATGGATCACACATACCAATCCCCGTCTACGAGCATGGCTAAGCAATATATGACATAACGAAAATTCCCGGGGTGATCAAAGGTCATAGGTTCCTACCACATGTTCCCAATCCTACTCATGCAATCTTTGAGGGTTAAACTAATGCATAGTAAAAACTGGGTATTAAAAATTATGATCAAAGTGTGAACTTGTCTTGCTGACGTTCGTTGAACTGTAAAGATTCGTGGTAGCAAGCTTCACACTCCGGATGATCTAGCGTAAGCAAGCAATAACATACATAAGCATACCAGCAAAGAGACAAGAAGAAAACAAATAAAAGACTTCGGAAAACTATAAAAACATCCAAATAAAGTTTCTGTTCAGAACATAACTTTTACAGTATCTAAAATATGTGTGTTTGGGTCTAACAGAAAGTACACGTTACGAGCTTCGATTTGCAAAAAGAATCACCTAAAACGGAGTTACGAAACTCGAGTTACGGCCTAACGAAGTTTGAATTCAGATCTGTTTGAATTCAAATTTTAAAACTTTCAAAATATTTTTCGTTTGATTCTCTGGATAGAGGATATTTTTATGAACTAGTAGGAAAAAGAATCACCTAATTTGGAACTATAGATTTATAGATACGAATTTCCAAAGATTGGGCATTTTTCTGGAAATCAATTACGGGATTCAGTATGAACTGCCACGTGGCGTGCTGTGATTGGTGTATACCCCTTCAACTAAGAACACGTTTTGAAGGAATGGCTGGTTGCTCACCGTGAGGGTTCGCCGGAGTTGGGCGGAGCGGAGTGTATTCGATGAACCGGAGTCGATGGAGTAGCGAACGGTGGAGATATGGTGAAGGAGAATTCTATGGACTCCGTAAGGATCTCAGGAGCTTTCTACTTCACTGGACAGAAGTGGCCGAAGTTTGGCACGGCGGCGGTGAGCCTCGGTCCTCGCGGTTCTGATGCTCCTTCTGCGAAATCGAGAGAGAAAAGGGCTCACAGAGATGCGCATCAACAAGGGGAAGAGAAAGGTGGAGGAGTTAGGGCTTGGGGTACCTCGGTCGCGACAGAATCCTCGTCGGACTTTGATGCTATTGTCGAACTCCGGCGAGCAATTGCTCATAGGAGAGATCGAACTCGAGAGGGATTTTGAGCGTGAGGATGTAGGGGAGTGGGGTGTATCCAGAGATGGTATTTATAGGTGCGTGGGGAGTCCATACGAAGAGATCCACGATGACCTTAGTGCGGCCATTAATGGTTGTTTGTGCAAGAACGTTTCCGGATCAGTTCAGCGATTTAAGGCAATATAATGTTGGGTTTTAATTCCCTGAATGGGTTATTGGTAACGCCCTCGACAATTTTCGTGTTGACTCCGAAGTGAAACGGCAAAGAAATTAAGTGGGAGGAGGGGAGGAAGAGGTAGAGGTGACATGCTTGTTCCTCTGTGTTCCTGAAGGCTGAACGAAAAGAGGTAGAAGAAGACGAGCACCTGGGCCTTGCGCTAAATGAAAGGGAGATGGGCTTAGTGAGAAAAGTGGCCCGTGGCTGAGCGTTTTTTTTAATAACAGAAACACTATGACACCCAAGATACAAATAATTATAAGTCTAAAAAAAATTTCCAGAAAATTCACATAGTTATATGGTCTTATGTATGACATAGTGAACTTTTATCTGGCCTAAAATGCAAGTTTTCAAAAATAAACTTTTTGCTATGCTAATAAAATAAATTGCAAATAAAACTCAACAAATATATTTTGGTTCCAAATTCAATTTCCAATATTTTCTTTCTGTTTTTGAAGAAGTCATTTTATCTTCTCTCTTTATTTTATTTTTGATATAATGGAAATGAATTTTGGTGAAACCAAATTTGATCCAAACTCCCAACTTCGAAAAAATTCAAAATTGGTTTTTAGGGAAACTTCCAACTCTCTATTTTGGTCCTTGAGTTGCTCAAAGTCCCTTGGATCAAAAATCAAATAAATCAAATAAAAATCAAATCATAAATCATGGATGTATATGAATGATCTATTATAAACATCCAAAATTGAAAATTGGGATGTTACAAACCTATCCCCCTTAAGATGAATCTCGCCCTTGAGATTCGGGTTGGCTAGCAAAAAGGTGTTGGTGGTCCTGTTGGAGGTCTTCTTCTCGTTCCCAGGTGGCTTCTTCCTCAGTATGATGACTCCACTGAACCTTGCAAAACTTGAATGACCTTGCTGCGGATAACCCTGCTTGCAGTCTCGAGAATCTTGATGGGCTTCTCCGCATAGGTCAGATCACTATCCAACTGTATAGCCTCCAGTGGCACTGTATCTCTCAAAGGAATATCGGCCATCTTCGCATGGCACTTTTTCAACTGGGAAACATGTAACACATCATGAACTCCTGACAAGGCTTCTGGTAATTCCAACTTGTAGGCAACTTCACCCATGCGTTCTAAAACTCTGTACGGCTCCACAAATCATGGTGATAACTTTCCTTTGACTCCAAATCGTTTAACTCCTCAAAGTGGAGACACACGAAGATATGCTCTATCTCCGACTTCATAGGTTACCTCCTTGCGTTTAGTATCGGGATAACTCTTCTGTCTGGATTGGGCTACCTTGAGTCTGTCGTGGATCAGCTTGACTTTTTCCTCTGAATCTCTAATTAAATCTGGTCCGAATAATTTACGGTCTCCAACTTCATCCCACATCAATGGTGTCCTGCACCTCCTTCCGTACAAAGCTTCGAAAAGGGCCATTTTCAACTAGCTTGATAGCTGTTGTTATATGAGAACTCTGCGTAAGGCAAATTATCATCCCAACTAGATCCATAATCTAGCGCACAAGCTCTCAACATGTCCTCCAGAATCTGATTGACTCTCTCAGTCTGCCCATCTGTCTGCGGATGAAAAGATGTACTGAACTCCAGCCTGGTACCCAAAGTTTCATGTAACTGATGCCAAAACTTTGAGGTAAATTGTGTTCCTCTATCTGATACAATGGTCCTCGGAACTCCATGCAGACATACGATCCTGGTCATGTATATCTTGGCTAACTTAGCACTTGTATATGTGGTTTTCACGGGGATGAAGTGAGCTACCTTAGTCAAGCGATCAACCACTACCCAAATAGAATCATAGCCTGATCGGGTCCTGGGTAATCCTGTAATGAAGTCCATGCCAAGCTTGTCCCACTTCCAATCTGGTATCGGCAAAGGCTGAAGTAATCCTGCTGGTTTCTGGTGCTCTGCCTTAACCCTCTGACATACGTCACATACTGCGACATACTCGGCAATATCCTTTTTCATACCTGTCCACCAGAAACTTTCCTTCAAGTCCAAATACATCTTGGTGTTGCCCGGGTGTATTGAATAAGGCGAATCATGAGCCTCCTGAAGAATCAATTTCCTGATCTCTGGGTCATTTGGCACGTAAATACGCTGCTCAAACCATAAGGTTCCATGTTCATCCTCAAGAAATCCTTCTGCCTTTCTTTGGTTCATCCTTCCCTTTATCTCTGCAATACCTTTGTCTAACTTCTAGGCTTCTCGGATCTTTCCCAACAAAGTGGATTGAGTTTCCATTGCGGCAACAAAACCTCGTGGTACTATCTCCAATCGAAGATCTCTGAGATCATCAATTAACTCCTGAGGTAATCCTCCTGCTGTGAGGGTATTGACATAGCTCTTGCGGCTCAATGCATCAGCCACAACATTGGCCTTTCTTGGGTGATAGTGCAATTTCATGTCATAATCCTTTATGAGCTCCAACCATCTTCTCTGCCTGAGGTTCAACTCCTTCTGCGTGAAGATGTATTTCAAACTCTTATGATCCGTGTAAACATCACAACAATTTCCGATAAGAAAATGTCTCCAGGTCTTGAGTGCATGCACTACGGCTGCTAACTCCAAATCATGTGTGGCATAATTCCGCTCATGAGGTCGAAGCTGACGTGAGGCATATGAAACAACTCTTCCTTCTTGCATAAGAACACCTCCAAGTCCCTGACGTGAAGCGTCGCAATACACCTGAAAATCCTTGTGTATATTTAGAAGAATTAGCACTGGGGCTGTGACCAAACATTTCTTTAACTCCTGGAAACTGGCCTCACATTCGTCGGTCCAAACAAACTTAGTGTCTTTCTTCAATAACTCTGTCATGGGCTTCGCGATCTTGGAGAAATTCTCAATAAACCTTCGGTAATATCCTGCAAGTCCAAGAAAACTGCGAATCTCTCCGACTGGGGTTGGTGCCTTCCATTCGGTGACGGCTTCAACCTTGGAGGGGTCTACTGCTATTCCTTCTCCTGATATAACATGTCCGAGAAATCTGACTTCCTTCAACCAGAATCCGCATTTGCTGAACTTTGCGTATAATTGATGTTCCCTGAGCTTCTCAAGAACCAAGCGCAAATGTTACTTGTGTTCTTCTTCATTCTTCGAGTAAATCAATATGTCATCAATGAATACCACAACAAACTAATCCAAGAACTCCATGAATACCTTATTCATCATACTCATGAAATAGGCAGGGGCATTTGTCAAACCAAAAGACATGACCGTTTACTCATAAAGCCCATATCTCGTGGTAAAAGCTGTCTTGGGTATATCCTGTTCTCGAATCTTCAGCTGATGATATCCTGATCGAAGATCGATCTTAGAGAAAACTTTTGCTCCTTGTAGCTGGTCAAACAAATCATTGATCATTGGCAGAGGGTACTTGTTCTTGATCGTCACCTCATTCAGCGCATGATAATCTACCACCATTCTCAAGGATCCATCCTTCTTCTCAACTAGAAGCACTGGGGCTCCCCAAGGTGATGAACTCGGTCGAATATAACCTTTCTCCAATAATTCCTTAATCTGCTTCTTAATTTCCTCCAGATCATTTGCGGGCATCCGGTACGGTCTCTTGGATATTGGTCCGGTGCCTGGTAACAATTCGATCAAAAACTCTATGTCCCGATCCGGTGGCATGCCGGGCAATTCCTCGGGGAATACATCGGGATAATCCTTCACAACTGGTACTTCCTCCTAAACAACTCCCGAAAGAGAATTCACTTGAGTCCTCCATGGCGTATGCCTCGACACATACTTGATCCGTTTCCCCTCTGGGGTGGTGAGAAGAATCGACTTACGGGCACAATCAATATTCCCTTCATACTTGGATAGCCAGTCCATGCCTAGAATTATGTCCAATCCTTGTGATTCTAGGATGATAAGGTCTGTAGGGAAAACGTGTCTCCCTATGGTCAATGGCAACTGAAAACATCCCCGACTAGCCATATGCTCTGCTCCCGGGGAACTTACTAACATAGGTGATTTAAGGGCTATGGTCGGCAACTTAAACTTATCCACAAACCCCCTTGATATGAATGAATGTGATGCACCGGTGTCAAAAAGAACAAGGGTTGTAAAGGAATTAATCAAGAACTTACCAACAACGGCGTCAGGCTGGTCATAAACTTCCTCCACATTGACATGGTTCACCTGACCTCTGGTGAAAGGATTGGGCTTCTTTCCAGAGCTTCCATTACCATTCCCGTTCTTCGCCTCGGGACATTCAGTGGCGTACTGTCTGGTTTTCCCGCACTTGAAACAGGTAATGTGGCTCAGATCCTTCTTTGCCGGTGTAGCAGGGTTGGACTGATGCTGATTGTTGTTTCCTCCGTTCCCATTGCCATTCCTATGGCCATTATGGTTATGTCCATTTCCTCCATGATGAAAATTTCCTCCATGGTTATGGTGAGTGTGTCCACCATACTTGCCGGATCCTGATCCATTATTTCCCGAGTACGGGGTATAGCGGGGCTTCTACTGAACTCTAGAGTTGTACTTTCCCTGTTTGTACTTCCTCTTGTGATTCTCCACCTCTTGCTGCTTGCCTTCCAGAATGAGAGCCTTGTCGACCAACTCTTGATAATTGTTAAAGGTAGCCACAGTCAACTGAAGTCCCAGATCATCGTTTAGTCCCTTCAGAAATTTCTCCTGCTTAGTGGCATCATCAGCCACTTCTCCGGGAGCATACCTGGATAACTTGCTGAATTCCTCCACATAATCACCAATAGAACGATTTCCCTGGCGTAAGTTGTGGAACTCACGCTTCTTCAGACTCATAGCTCCGGCTGAAACATGTGCGGTACGGAACGCCTGCTGGAACTGATCCCAAGTCACATTGGCTATGGGGAATGTGGTGGTGTAATTCTCCCACCACGAGGCTGCCGGTCCATCCAGTTGATGTGCGGCAAAGCGCACCTTCTCAGCATCAGTGCATCCCGCGGTGGTCAGCTCTCTTCTGAACTTGCGAAGCCAGTCATCTGCAACAATCGGCTCCGTGCTGCTAGAGAACACTGGTGGGTTCAACCTCAGGAAACGGGTAAGGTTGTCGACCGGGGGTGGTGGTGGTGGGTTGTTGTTGTTCTGGTTCTGATTCTGGATGAGTAGCTGCATGAGGGCATTCTGGTTCTGGATCAACTGGGTAAGTTCCGGTGGGAATTCTGGGTCACGTCTTGGAGGCATCTGTTAGGTTTAGAGTGGATGAGAAATTAGAATAGAATAAGGGCCTAATGAGAGAAATCACTACCCATATGCTAATGATAGCAAGAAAATTTCAAATCAAGCAATTCACACAGATCACACCACACAAGCAAAAACCTACAGGTAAGGTCATATCCACAAGAGATATGATCTCTTCATACTACCGCAATCATTCGTTGGACTCAACTTGGTAGTGGTGGTCTGAACTAAATCTTCTCAAATCAAAGTCAACTCTAGCTTCTTCTTCTTCTTCGTCAATGATGTCTTCATAGGTCATGGTCTCATCGGGCTGAGCAACTTGGTGATGGGGTTCAACAACTATTTTATTGAAGTGGAGAAGAGATAGAAATGAATAGAGAAGAGTATAGACCAACGGATATTTAAGGAAGTCGTAAAATAGAGTTTTCTTCCTATGGCTTTCCATTTCCTAGTGGTCGCGTCCTACAGTCAGCGTGTGCTCTGATACCATCTTGTAGCGACCCGACCCAAAATGGATCGAAGTCTCTGTGCTTAAGTGTCATCCCTGGATCGGTATGCTGACACACACAGTACTCGAGGAATTATAACAGAGTTCAATCACACTTTATTACATCGAGGTTCTCAAAAGAGTATTTATTACAATAATATGGCCAAAGGCCATCTAAATAAAAATAACTGCGGAAGCTTCAAAGGTAAATGAGTCCATCCAACTCCACGGCAAACTGAGTGCAGAACAACGACCTATCGCACCTTTAATCTTCGTCGGAAAAGTCTGCAACATGAGACGTTGCAGCCGTGTAGGTCAGCACATGGAATATGCTGGCAATTTCACACCATAGAATAATAATAAATGAAAAGACTATCTCTATATGCAAATTTAGCTGGTGGAGGCTCTAAGTTTTATTTTGCATAAAGCTAATTTTACCCTACAACAAAGGAATAATTTTTTTACTACTAAATTAAAATGCCATTATTGAGAAGGTTCCTCCAACTCAATCCCAAAATTCCCAAGTTATTAGTAACCCAATAATTTCATTAAAAAGAGTGATGAGATCAACCAATAATTCACTTCTAGATACTCAAGATTGTCCATAACCGGGGACACGGCTAATCATGATTAGTTTGTACACTCTGCAGAGGTTTGCGCACTTTTCCCCACAAGACTCGACCGCCTCCATGATCGGAAGATCGAGACATAGCCTTTCAGAAGCGTTTCCCCTTAACCCTGGGTAGACCGGTACACCTACTTTCCCCTACATCAGCTAGTCTACCACGAAAAGAGGTCACACAACTTACTCAACTATGCCAGATCCCATAATGGATTGTGGCTGCACACGGAAGTTTCTAGGCATGAAATATCTTATGATCCCTTTGAGCCTGGGTGGCGGACCTAGGGTAATCACACGGGTACTCCGGGATTCCCCTTGGGCAAGCACTGGTTTCTCCAGGTGCCCCAAACAATCCACCCAGATGTGTATTAGAGTTGCCACCTTAGGTTATCCCAAAATTATTAACTCTCGCAGCTTGCATGGATCACACATACCAATCCCTGTCTACGAGCATGGCTAAGCAATATATGACATAACGAAAATTCCCGGGGTGATCAAAGGTCATACGTTCCTACCACATGAACTACATAGCATAACCACATGTTCCTAATCCTACTCATGCAATCTTTGAGGGTTAAACTAATGCATAGTAAAAACTGGGTATTAAAAATTATGATCAAAGTGTGAACTTGCCTTGCTGACGTTTGTTAAACTATAAAGATTCATGGTAGCAAGCTTCACACTCCGGATGATCTAGCGTAAGCAAGCAATAACATACATAAGCATACAAGCAAAGACCCAAGAAGAAAACAAATAAAAGACTTCAGAAAACTTCAAAAACATCCAAATAAAGTTTCTGTTCAGAACATAGCTTTTACAGTAGCAAAAATATGTGTGGTTGGGTCTAACAGAAAGTACACGTTACGAGCTTCGATTTGCAAAAAGAATCACCTAAAACGGAGTTACGAAACTCGAATTACGGCCTAATGAAGTTTGAATTCAGATCTGTTTGAATTCAAATTTTAAAACTTTCAAAAATATTTTTCGTTTGGTTCTCTGGATAGAGGATATTTTATGAACTCGTAGGAAAAAGAATCACCTAATTTGGAACTATAGATTTATAGATACGAATTTCCGAAGATTGGGGATTTTTCTGGAAATCAATTACGGGATTCAATATGAACTGCCACGTGGCGTGCTGTGATTGGTGTATACCCCTTCAACTAAGAACACGTTTTGAAGGAATGGCTGGTTGCTCACCGTGAGGGTTCGCCGGAGTTGGGCGGAGCGGAGTGTATTCGATGAACCGGAGTCGATGGAGTAGCGAACGGTGGAGATATGGTGAAGGAGAATTCTATGGACTCCGTAAGGATCTCAGGAGCTTTCTACTTCACTGGACAGAAGTGGCCGAAGTTTTGCACGGTGGCGGTGAGCCTCGGTCCTCGCGGTTCTGATGCTCCTTCTGCGAAATCGAGAGAGAAAAGGGCTCACAGAGATGCGCATCAACAAGGGGAAGAGAAAGGTGGAGGAGTTAGGGCTTGGGGTACCTCGGTCGCGACAGAATCCTCGTCGGACTTTGATGCTATTGTCGAACTCCGGCGAGCAATTGCTCATAGGAGAGATCGAACTCAAGAGGGATTTTGAGCATGATGATGTAGGGGAGTGGAGTGTATCCAGAGATGGTATTTATAGGTGCGTGGGGAGTCCATATGAAGAGATCCACGACGATCTTAGTGCGGCCATTAATGGCTGTTTGTGCAAGAACGTTTCCGGATCAGTTCGGCGATTTAAGGCAATAATGTTGGGTTTTAATTCCCTGGATGGGTTATTGGTAACGCCCTCGACAATTTTCGTGTTGACTCCGAAGTGAAACGGCAAAGAAATTAAGTGGGAGGAGGGAAGGAACAGGTAGAGGTGACATGCTTGTTCCTATGTGTTCCTGAAGGCTGAACGAAATGAGGTAGAAGAAGACGAGCGCCTGGGCCTTGCGCTAAATGAAAGGGAGATGGGCTTAGTGAGAAAAGTGGCCCGTGACTGAGTGTTTTTTTTATAACAGAAACACTATGACACCGAAAATACAAATAATTATAAGTCTAAATTTTTTTCCAGAAAATTCACATAGTTATATGGTCTTATGTATGACCTAGTGAACTTTTATCTGGCCTAAAATGCAAGTTTTCAAAAATAAACTTTTTGCTATGCTAATAAAATAAATTGCAAATAAAACTCAACAAATATATTTTGGTTCCAAATTTAATTTCCAATATTTTCTTTCTGTTTTTGAAGATGTCATTTTATCTTCTCTCTTTATTTTA
Organism: Triticum aestivum; assembly: GCF_018294505.1. Classification (NCBI taxonomy): domain Eukaryota; kingdom Viridiplantae; phylum Streptophyta; class Magnoliopsida; order Poales; family Poaceae; genus Triticum; species Triticum aestivum. Next base: position 66,497,579 of record NC_057808.1, on the reverse strand, counting down.
TTTTTGATATAATGGAAATGAATTTTGGTGAAACCAAATTTGATCCAAACTCCCAACTTTGAAAAAAATCAAAATTGGGTTTTAGGGAAACTTCCAACTCTCTATTTTGGTCCTTGATTTGCTCAAAGTCCCTTGGATCAAAAATCAAATAAATCAAATAAAAATCAAATCATAAATCATGGATGCATATGAATGATCTATTATAAACATCCAAATTGAAAATTGGGATGTTACAAAAGGAATTCCAAACGGAGTCCAATTGACATGGCAATTTTTGATGATTTTTTATGGACCAAAAGAAGCCCCCGGAGTAAAAGAGTTGGGCCAGAAGAGTCCCGAGCCATCCACGAGGGTGGAGGGCGCGCCCTACCCCCTAGGCTCGCCCCCCTATCTCGTGGATGACTCGGAGACCCCCCTGACGTGAGACCGACGCCAAAAATTCCTATAAATACAAAATCCCCCAGAATGAAACCTAGATCGAGAGTTCCGCCGCCGCAAGCCTCTATAGCCACGAAAAACCAATCGGGACCCTGTTCTGGCACCCTGCCGGAGGGGGAATCCTTCACCGGTGGCCATCTTCATCATTCCGGCACTCTCCATGATGAGGAGGAAGTAATTCACCCTCAGGGCTGAGGGTATGTACCAGTAGCTATGTGTTTGATCTCTCTCTCGTGTTCTTGATTCGGCACGATCTTGATGTATTGCGAGCTTTGCTATTATAGTTGGATCTTATGATGTTTCTCTGCCTCTACTCTCTTGTAATGGATTGAGTTTTCCCTTTGAAGTTATCTTATCGGATTGAGTCTTTAAGGATTTGAGAACACTTGATGTATGTCTTGCATGTGCTTATCTGTGGTGACAATGGGATATTCACGTGATCAACTTGATGTATGTTTTGGTGATCAACTTGCGGGTTTAGCGACCTTGTGAACTTATGCATAGGGGTTGGCACACGTTTTCGTCTTGACTCTTCGCTAGAAACTTTGGGGCACTCTTTGAAGTTCTTTGTGTTGGTTGAATAGATGAATCTGAGATTGTGTGATGCATATCGTATAATCATACCCGTGGATACTTGAGGTGACATTGGAGTATCTAGGTGACATTAGGGTTTTGGTTGATTTGTATCTTAAGGTGTTATTCTAGTACGAACTCTAGGATAGATTGAACAGAAAGAATAGCTTCGTGTTATTTTACTACGGACTCTTCAATAGATCGATCAGAAAGAATAACTTTGAGGTGGTTTCGTACCCTACAATAATCTCTTCGTTTGTTCTCCGCTATTAGTGACTTTGGAGTGACTCTTTGTTGCATGTTGAGGGATAGTTATATGATCTAATTATGTTATCCTTGTTGAGAGAACTTGCACTAGTGAAAGTATGAACCCTAGGCCTTGTTTCCTAGCATTGCAATACCGTTTATGCTCACTTTTACCACTTGCTACCTTGCAGTTTTTATATTTTCAGATTACAAAAACCTATACCTACCATCCATATTGCACTTGTATCACCATCTCTTCGCCGAACTAGTGCACCTATACAATTTACAATTGTATTGGGTGTGTTGGGGACACAAGAGACTCTTTCTTATTTGGTTGCAGGGTTGTTTGAGAGAGATCATCTTCATCCTACGCCTCCCACGGATTGATAAACCTTAGGTCATCCACTTGAGGGAAATTTGCTACTGTCCCACAAACCTCTGCACTTGGAGGCCCAACAACGTCTACAAGAAGGTTGTGTAGTAGACATCAACCAACAAGTCTCTTTACTCGTTCCGTAATACATCATCTTGCAACTAACCCTTAGTCACTTTGCTTGCAAGCTTCTTGTGATGTGTATTACCGAGAGGGCCGAGAGATACCTCTCCGTTACACGGAGTGACAAATGACAATCTTGATTCACTCCAACTCATTAGACACCTTCGGAGATACCTATAGAGCATCTTTATGATCACCCAATTACGTTGTGACGTTTGATAGCACACAAGGTATTCCTCCGGTGTCCGGGAGTTGCATGATCTCATGGTCGAGGGAACATGTATTTGACATTAAGAAAGTAGTAGCAATAAACTGAACGATCATATGCTAAGCTAACGGATGGGTCTTTTCCATCACATCATTCTCCTAATGATGTGACCCCGTTATCAAATGACAACTCATGTTTATGGTTAGAAACCTTAACCATATTTTGACCAACGAGCTAGTCTAGTAGAGGCTCACTAGGGACATGGTATTTGTTTATGTATTCACACATGTATTTCAGTTTCCGGTCACTATAATTCTAGCATGAATAATAAACTTTTATCATGATTAAGGAGATATAATAATAACTATTTTATTATTGCCTCTAGGGAATATTTCCATCATCTTCACCAGGAATAGGAGGCCTGCAGCATCCTCCGCAATGACCTACAAGGTAACAAGGACCATCAGGGCTTTCTTTAGCGAGACTTGGAGGCTGCGGAAAAAAGCTATCGAAGCTGACTACCGTGGCCCAAGAGGGTGAGAAGAAGATCCTCCAGCTTCATAAGGACAATGATGATGCAACCTCGCAACTAGCAAAGGCACATAAGTATTGTCGTGACTTGGAGGCCACAGCTAAAGGTAATACGCCTAGTGTATATTTTTCTCCATTTTGTGTGGTAAATAGCCGTTGTCTTATTTTTGACCCTTTTCCTTTTTAGCTCCTCTTCCTGACATTCAGGATGATGACGCGGAGGCCCGTCTTCAGGACATCACGACGGTGGCTGGGAAGACGCTGGGTGCGCTCAGGGTTGCTGTGGCTATGCTCTTCCGTGGAGACCCTAGGCTGAAGACTATCATTGAGATTGTCCTGACTTTGCTTGGGCAGTCCATTGATCAGCTGGAAGACTGGATCTACTCTGCGGCCTTTGAGGGAGCCCGCTATGTTTTTGCTGGCATGAAGGCACATCACCTCGACATGAACTTCTGGCCCTTGGTGCATTCCTCGCCAGAGGTCGCAATCTGCGGCAATTCTTTGCCAAGGTCGCAAAAGAAGTTGAGTGCACTACTGGAGTTTGTGCCCTGTAAGACATAGTTAAGAGCGCGCCCCAAGCCCGATGATCCTGCAAGTTAACTTCTTGCATAAAAAACCACTAGTAGAAAACAAGGCTTTGGTTCAGGCCAGGCCAGCCCATTACTCCCGGTTCAGTCACGAACCGGGACCCATGGGGGCATACGTCCCGGTTCGTGCGCCCAGGGGGCCGGCCGGGCCTCGTGGGCCATTGGTCCCGGTTCGTCTAGACCCTTTTGTCCCGGTTCCAGACACGAACCGGGACCAATGGGTCTCGCTCCTGGCCCACATCCATTGGTCCCAGTTCGTGACTGGAACCGGGACCAAAGGGTGGCCTTTAGTCCCGGTTCCAGCCACGAACTGGGACCAATGAGGTGGCTATATATACCCCTCGCCCGCGAGAAGAGCACTCCACTGCTCTGTTTTTTTCTGGCCGGCGAGGGGAGGGCTTTGTGGTGCTCTAGCTCACCTCCTATGCACATGAGGTGTTCGATGAAATGCCCGAGCCACACTACTTAAGCTTTCTCCTCTTCAAGCTCGACCTCCAAGCTCCATTTTCCTGAAGATTTGTCTAGGTTTAGCGGTCTGTCACGTCCCATCCCCGTCTTCACCGCCGTCGATCTCGTCACCGGCACCACCGTGGTGAGCCTCTTGTTCTTATCTTCTTTATAAACCAAAAAAAAATTCTTACTTGTATGATTAGATAGATACTTGTATAATTTTATTACTTTTATTATTGTTTGTTATTATATAGTGCGATGGTTTTGGTATCCTCCCCCATCGGCCCTCGTCATGTCTATGATTCGGATGTGGTATATATTATCTTTTATAACTATTTGGTTCATTTATTGTTTATGACAATTATGCCGACCAACGTGACATAGTTTTTTTATCTAGGAGGTATGTGAACCGTAAATTCCAACCGACCCTATTGTCGAGAGGTTAAATTTAGTTGAAGAAGAAAACAATTACTTGAAGGAAAAAATAAAAAGAATTGAGGAGGATAAGATGATATTGGAGTTGCATGTTGCGGATGTTGTCGATGATCACAAGATCAAGATGGATGCAATGCGCTCGAAGATTAGAAAGATAAGAAAATATGCCATTCATACCAAGGCTTGGTATCATTATGCTGTTGGATCAATTGTTACCTTGGTTGCGATTATGATCGCATTTGTTGTTGCATTGAAATGTTTTACATAGTTTCAATGTATGGTTTAATTAGATGCTCTGGAGAGCTATATGTTGTTCAATGAGAACTATGTATGTACTTTGGTTTTAATGTGATGATGAACTTCTATTAATTTGGTCACTTATCTATTCATGATGTTCTGTAATGGTTTTTGACACACTTAATTATATATAATGCACGTAGATGAACCGACAATGGATGTATGGTGACAGACACACCTCCGAGTACATTCAGGGCGTGCATAATTTTCTCGAAGTGGCAGAGGCAAACAAGCAGAATGGTTTTATGTGTTGTCCATGCCCTATATGTGGGAATACGAAGTCTTACTCTGACTGGAAAGTCCTTCACACCCACCTGCTTTATAAGGGTTTCATGCCACACTATAATGTTTGGACCAAGCACGGAGAAAATAGGGGTTACGATGGAAGACAGTGAAGAAGAAGAGAATGATGACAACTATGTGCCCCCTGAATACGGCGATGCTGCAACGGGGGAAGCTGAAGATCAAGAGGAACCAGACGATGTGCCCAATGATGATCTCCGTCGGGTCATTGTTGATGCAAAGAGACAGTGCGAAAGTGAAAAGGAGAAGCTGAAGTTCGATCGCATGTTAGAGGATCACAAAAAAGGGTTGTAGCCCAATTGCGAAGATGGCAACACAAAGCTCGGTACCGTTCTGGAATTGCTGCAGTGGAAGGTAGAGAATGTTGTGCCTGACAAAGGATTTGAGAAGCTACTGAAAATATTGAAGAAGAAGCTTCCAAAGAATAACGAATTGCCTGACAGTACGTATGCAGCAAAGAAGGTCATATACCCTCTAGGATTGGAGATGCGGAAGATACATGCATGCCCTAATGACTGCATCCTCTACCGCGGTGCGTTCGAGGATTTGAATGCATGCCCGGTATGCGGTGCATTGCGGTATAAGATTAGACGAGATGACCCTGGTGATGTTGACGGCGAGCCCCCCAGGAAGTGGGTTCCTTCCAAGGTGATGTGGCATGCTCCTATAATACCATGGTTGAAACGTCTGTCCAGAAACAAAGAGCATGCCAAGTTGATGCGATGGCACAGAGAGGACCGTAAGAAAGACGGGAAGTTGAGAGCACCCGCTGATGGGTCGCAGTGGAGAAAAATCGAGAGAAAGTATCGGGCTGAGTTTGCAGGTGACCCAAGGAACGTATGGTTTGGTTTAAGAGCGGATGGCATTAATCCTTTTGGAGAGCAGAGCAGCAATCACAGCACCTGGCCCGTGACTCTATGTATCTATAATCTTCCTCCTTGGCTATGCATGAAGCGGAAGTTCATTATGGTGCCAGTACTCATCCAAGGCCCTAAGCAACCCGGCAACGACATTGATGTGTACCTAAGGCCATTAGTTGAAGAACTTTTACAGCTGTGGAATGGAAACAGTGTATGTGTGTGGGATGAGCACAGACAGGAGGAATTTGACCTGCATGTGTTGCTGTTTGGAACCATCAATGATTAGCCTGCTCCCGGTAACCTTTCAGGACACACAAACAAGGGATACCACGCATGCACACACTGTTTAGCTGACACCGAAAGTATATACCTGGACAAATGCAGGAAGAATGTGTACCTGGGGCATCGTCGATTTCTTCCGACCAACCATCAATGTCGAAAGAAAGGCAAGCATTTCAGAGGCGAGGCAGATCACCGGAAGAAGCCCGCCATGCATACCAGTGATCACGTACTTGCTATGGTCAATGATTTACACGTAATCTTTGGAAAGGGTCCCGGCGGACTATCTGTTTCGAATGACGCTGAGGGACGCGCACCCATGTGGAAGAAGAAATCTATATTTTGGGACCTACCCTACTGGAAAGACATAGAGGTCCGCTCTTCAATCGACGTGATGCACATGACGAAGAACCTTTGCGTGAACCTGCTAGGCTTCTTGGGCGTGTATAGGAAGACTAAAGATACACCAGAGGCGCGGGAGGACCTGCAACATTTGCACGAAAAAGACGGCATGCCTCCAAAGCAGTATGAAGGTCCTGCCAGCTACGCTCTTACCAAAGAAGAGAAGGAAATCTTCTTTGAATGCCTGCTTAGTATGAAGGTCCAGTCTGGCTTCTCGTCGAATATAAACGGAATAATAAATATGGCAGAGAAAAAGTTCCAGAACCTAAAGTCTCATGACTGACACGTGATTATGACGCAACTGCTTCCGGTTGCAATTAGGGGGCTTCTACCGGAAAACATTCGATTAGCCATTGTGAAGTTATGTGCATTCCTCAATGCAATCCCTCAGAAGGTGATCGATCCAGAAATCCTACCAAGGCTAAGGAGTGATGTGGCGTAATGTCTTGTCAATTTCGAGGTAGTGTTCCCGCCATCCTTCTTCAATATCATGACGCACATCCTAGTTCATCTAGTTGATGAGATTGTCATTCTAGGCCCCGTATTTCTACACAATATGTTCCCCTTTGAGAGGTTCATGGGAGTCCTAAAGAAATATGTCCGTAACCGCGCTAGGCCAGAAGGAAGCATCTCCATGGGCCATCAAATAGAGGATGTCATTAGGTTTTATGTTGACTTCATTCCTGGCCTTAAGAAGATTGGTCTCCCTCAATCACGGTATGAGGGGAGACTGACTAGAAAAGGCATGCTAGGAGGGGACTCAATAATATGTAGGGACGGGCATTCTTGGTCTCAAGCACACTACACAGTTCTACAGAACTCTACCTTGGTGACCCCGTATGTCGATGAACACAAGAATATTCTGCGCTCCAAACACCCGGAGCAGTGTGACGACTGGATTACATGTGATCACATCAGGACTTTCGGTAGTTGGTTGGAAACACGTCTCAGAGGTGACAACACTGTTTCTGATGAGCTGTACTCGTTGTCCAGGGGACCATCTTCGACTGTATTGACTTACAAAGGATACGAGATAAATGGGAATACATTTTACATGATCGCCCAAGATCAAAAGAGCACCAACCAAAACAGCGGTGTCCGCTTTGATGCAGTAACCAAGAGGGGAAAGGACACATATTATGGTTACATAGTGGACATATGGGAACTTGACTACGGACATGATTTTAAGGTCCCTTTGTTTAAGTGCAAATGGGTCAATCTGTCAGGAGGCGCGGTACAGGTAGACCCACGGTACGGAATGACAACAGTGGACCTGAACAATCTTGGGTACACAGACGAACCATTCTTCCTAGCCAATGATGTGGCGCAGGTTTTCTATGTGAAGGACATGTCTACCAAACCGAGAAAAAGAAAAGATAAGGAAGCGAATGCATCATACGATGAGCCAAAGCGCCACATAGTTCTTTCAGGAAAAAGAGACATCGTGGGATTGGAGGGCAAGACAGACATGTCTGAAGATTATGAAAAGTTTCATGAAATTCCTCCCTTCAAAGTCAAGGCTGACCCAAGCACCCTGTTAAGCGATGAAGAATATCCATGGTTACGGCGCAATAAGCAAAGGACACCAGCGAAGAAAAAGTGAAGACTTTCACTCCACAACTATTATGATGGCGCCTTTGATCTAGAATATCACTGCAGTTACATGTGAAGAAATAAAATGCCTTTTGTAACAGACGAGTTTTCGTATGAAACCCTGATACTTCGAAACATATTGTCCGTTTTGTACACGAAGTGCATCCAGTTTTTGCCTTAACCCTCTCAACTTTTTAGCACATGCTATGTGGGTGAAATGATGATACCATGCCAATTTTCAACCATTTCAGAGTTCATTTGTAGTGCTTTTCAATTTCAGGGTCATATAGCTCAAAAAATCAGTAAATGCATGAAAAATAACAAATGAAGTCAGAAAGGGTTGAAAATTGATTATGTGGCTTTGGATTGTGCATTTTCAACACACAAAAAGTCTGGAGTTCAAAAAAATGAAATCCCTTTGTAACAAATGAGTTTCCGTATGAAACCCTGATACTTCGAAAGAGATTATCCGTTTTGTACACGAAGTGCATCCAGTTTTTACCGTAACCCTGTCAACTTTCTAGCACATGCTATGTGGGTGAAATGACGATACCATGCCAACTTTCAACCTTTTCAGAGTTCATTTGTAGTGCTTTTCAATTTTAGGGTCATATAGCTCAAAAAAATTCAGTAAATGCATGAAAAATAACAAATGAAGTCAGAAAGGGTTGAAAATTGATGATGTGTCTTTGAACGGTGCATTTTGAACACACATAAAGTCTGGAGTTCAAATAAGTTCAAAAAAATGAAATCCCTTCGTAACAGATGAGTTTTCGTTCGAAACCCTGATACTTCGAAAGAGATTGCCCGTTTTGTACACGAAGTGCATCCAATTTTTGCCGTAACCAAGGATCAACTAAAACAAAACTATAATATTCTTCAGTAGCAAAAAGAATCAACTAAAAAGCTTTTATAAAACTCTAATAGCAAAAGGAATCAACTAAAAAGCTTTTATAAACCTCTAGTATTTTAAACTAAAATCATATAAAATTTATGCAACTAAAATTATCAAAGTATTTTCTATTCAAAACATTAATGGCAAAAATAATTTTCATAAAGAAATTTGTTAGAAACTTTAAAAGCAAACTAAAATAACAAATTCTGTTTTTGATTAAAACAGACATTTAAAATAACCTAAAAATTACCAAATTGAATATAATGATAAAACACAGTAATATTAAGTAGCAGGAAAAAGAATCACTCAAAAATCTATTTTTATAGTAAACTTACTCACAAACTAGTGATTCACATAAATTTCAAAAAATTCAAATTTAAACTATTCAAATTTGAAAACTAATGGCACTAAGAGAAAGTTTATAATTTTTGTGTCCTAAAAGCAAAAAGAAAAACTGTAAGTAGAAACAAAAGAAAATAAATATAGCAAAAAACAAAACAAAAAATGGAAAAAATAAAAAATGCCACCTACTAGGCCACGACGGCCTGAATACGACTAGAAACCCAACTATCCTGTTGGGCCAGGATTCAGGCCCGCGGAAGGCCCAGTAGACCACAGGGAGATTGACTAGTTTAGGCCAGCAGGCCTGCAGTTGAGAGGAGCTCGAAGTGGCTGGCGCAACGGTGCTTATAAACCACAACGAGCCCCTCTCAGCTAGCAAGGTGGGACTAAAGTTTTGGCCGTGGCAGCAGCACCCACCTTTGGTTCCGGTTTGTGCCACCAACCGGGACGAATACCCACCTTTGGTCCCGGTTGGTGGCACAAACCGAGACGAATACCCACCTTTGGTCCTGGTTCGTGCCACAAACCAGGACGAAAGGTCTCTGCTTCCCGCCCTTTGGGCTGCTTAAAAGAGACCTTTGGTCCCGATTGGTGGAAGGAACCGGGACCAAAGGTGGGTATTCGTCCCAGTTTGTGCCACGAACTAGGACTAAAGCCTTTGCTATATAAGAAACACTTAGCAAAAATTCAGAATTTCATCGCCAGTTGCCCCCGACGACGCCGACCTCCTCGACGCCGCCAGGCTGCCCCGATGCCGTCGCCCGTGCCTCCGAGCCCACGCCCACGCCGTCTGCTGCCCCCGAGCCCACACCGACGCCGTCCGCCGCCCCCGAGCGCCGCCAGCCTCGCCCCTGCTCCACGACCCGCCCCCATCATCGTCGTCGTCGCCGGCCCCACCCTGCCCCGGCCCGCGCCCCCCACCATCGCCGTCGCCGACGCCCTCACTGCCCCCACCGTCTCCCATGCGGGCCGCCCCCGATCTAAGCCGCCGCCGCCCCGGCTCTGTTCAGAGTTTTTTTTTCATATAATGTGTATTATTTTTTTGTTCATAGCATTTTTTCATATATATATATAATGTATATTTGTATGTGGTAGCTATATGATGAATGGATGTGGCTATGTATGTATGGATATAATGTTCATAGAATTTTTTGTTTATATATATTTTTTCATATATGTATTAATTTTTTATTTAGGTTGTTAGTAGATATCGATTTTAGGTTAGTGCATTTTAGGTTAGTTGATTTAGTGCATTTTTAGGTTAGTTGGACTGTTAGTGCATTTTAGGTTAGTAGATTTTACGTTAGTGGAGAGGAAAAAGAAGAAAAGAGGAAGAAGGAAGAAGGAAGAAGAAGAAAAAGAAGGAGAGGGAAAAGGAAAATAAGAAGAGGAAGAAGGAGGAGAAGAAGAGGAGAGGAAGAACAAGAGAAAAAAAGAAGAGGAAGAAGAAGAAAAAAAAGAGGACAAGAAGAAGGAATAGAGGAGGAGAAGAAAAATAGAATAATATTATTCTATTTTTCCTTCTTCTTCTCTATTCCTTCTTCTTCTCCTCTTTTTTTCTTCTTTTTTTCTTCTTCTCCTCTATTCCTTCTTCCTCTCCTCTTTTTTTCTTTTTCTTCCTCTTCTTATTTTTTATCGGGTATATCGTTGTCGATATACCCCCTCCCCGATAACTTCGACATGAGGGGGGGTCGATAGACCCCCTCCCCGATAACATTTTTTTCCATGTATGTATGTCATCGTTGTCGATATATCCCCTCCCCGATAACTTCGACATGAGGGGCGCGATATACCCCCTCCTAGATAACATTTTTTTCCATGTATGTATCACCGAGGGTTCGAGGGTCTAGGATCGTTGAGGGGTCGAGGGTAAAGTGTCATCGAGGGGTCGAGGGTTCGAGGGTCGAGGGTCGTCGAGGGGTCGAGGATCGCCGAGGGGTCGAGAGGTTGCCTTCTGTCAAAGTATTGAAGAAATCCATTGCTTCATCATTTGCCGGAAGTAACCGTGGCATGATGGTACAAAGTTCTCCAAAGTTATTTTGGAACGGAGTCCCGGATAGGATAATTCGCCTTTTGGTACGAATTTCAGCAAAGGCCTTCCAAATAGCGATATTCGGAAGGCTCTTGCTGAACTTTGTACCAAAAAGCGAATTATCCTATCTGGGACTCCGTTCCAAAATAACTTTGGAGAGCTTCGTTCCATCATGCGCCTATTACTTTTGCCTAATGATGAAGCCATGGTTTTCTTGAATCCTTTGACACTAGACAAACGTGACATATAGAAGGGTAGATGAGATCAGGAAAAATAGGGACCATTTTCTGCACATCCAGAATGGCACCATTTTGTTAAATCCCTTGTCAGTGCAGACGTCGGACATTCATGAGAGAGGCAGTCCGGCCCAAACCCTAGAAAAACATTGTCGGTCTCCTACCCCCTCCCGCCCCTACCCGACAACTCTCTCAAGATTTATAAGAGATTTATCAAGAATGCCCCCATTATGGATGTGCATACTTAAGTTGATCCATATGTTTCCTGATCTCATCTACCATTCTATATTTGCATGTTCTCTTGTGTCAGAGTATTGAAGAAATCCATGGTTTCATAATTGGCCGGAAGTAATAGGCGCATGATGGTATGAAGCTGTCCAAAATTATTTTGGAACGGAGTCCTGATAGGATAATTCGCCTTTTGGTACGAAGTTCAGCAAAGGCCATCCAAAGAGCGATATTCGAAAGGCTCTTGATGAACTTCATACCAAGAAGCGAATTATCCTATCAGGACTCCGTTCCAAAATAATTTTGGAGAGCTTCATACCATCATGCGCCTGTTACTTCCGGCTCATGATGAAGCCATGGTTTTCTTGAATCCTTTAACACTAGACATTGTGACATACAGAAGGGTAGATGAGATCAGAGAAAATAGGGACCATTTTCTGCACATCCAGAATGGCGTCATTTCGTTAAATCCCTTGTCGGTCCGGACATCGGACATTCATGAGAAAGGCGGTCCCGCCCAAACCCTAGAAGCATTGTCGAGGCCACCCCAAACCCTACAAGCGTTGCCGAGGCCACCCCAAACCCTAGAAGCATTGTCAAGGCCACCCCAAACCGTAGAAGCGTCGAGCTAGCTAGGTCTATGTTTTCCACTAATATATCGATCTGTCATGTTTGTATATTAATTGCCATGTTGTAATATTTGCAGAAACTATGGAGCACCGAGACATCGAAGCAGAACAGTTGTTGGGGGACATAATCCTCGGTGGAGGTGATGTCTTGTTGTATCTCAATGACACCGATGGTCTGGAAGGAGAGGGTGAAGCAGGCTCCGGTGATCGAACAATGGAGGTGGAAGGACATGATTACGATGGCTCCGGTGACGGAATGCTGGTGGAAGAAGGAGATCGTGATGACGGCTCCGGTGAGCGAACGGAGGAAGGAGCTGTTGCAAAGTCCGGCGAGATATATATATATTAATTAAGCATGTGCTGACTAGCTAATTGATGCATTAATTGTTTTGGTATGTACACATATTAACTCTCTTCTTTCTTCTTTTCTAGCCCTCCGGATCGAGCCAAACTTTGGTAACGAGACGAGGCCCGAAGAAAAGGTTGCGCCAGGATGAAAGGTTCACGATCACAGCAATCAAGGGCGATGGCCAACCGACTGAACCCAGCCGGACCAAGGAAGCATTTTCTGCTCAGTGCAGGGTTCTTGTTAGGGACATGATCCCGATCAGCATCCACCAATGGAATAAGCCTAAGAGCGAAGACCCTCAAGTGTCTTTTGTCAACGATAGATAGAAAGATTATCTTTGGACCGCGCTGAAGGCAAATTTCACCCTATCGCCAGAGGAGGATCCGGATAAGCCAGTTATAGAGCCATTGGTCAAGGCTCATGCTCTTAAGAAGATGGCAGATCTATTCAGGAGGTGGAAGAATGAGTTGAAACCAACGTTTGTCGACAAAGGGAAGACTCTAGAATTCACCGGCCGATTTGAGAAGATAAGAGATCACTGGCCCGCATTTGTGGCCCACAAGACATCGGAGAAGAGTAAGAAGATGTCAGCGACAAACAAGATAAATGCTGCAAAGGAGCATCAGCATCGCACGGGGTCAGGTGGCTACTCAAACCTGGCCGTTGTGGGACAAGGCTAAGAAGGACCTGCTTGATAAAGGGGTCGAAGCAGAGACATTGAACTGGCCAGACCGTTCAAGGACTTGGTTCTTCGGGGTTGTGGGAACCTTGGACCCTGAAACAGGGAAGTGCGTTTGGACGGACCAGCAACTTGAAATACTGGTCAAGAAGCTTCAGAAGTCTATCGCCGCAGCGTAGCAAGGGACGTTCATTCCCGACAGAGAGAAGGACGAGCTCACAGAGGCCCTCGGCAATCCTGAGCACCCAGGACGAACACGAGGCACGGCAAGCTTTGTTGCGTGGAAGGTTGGGTTTCCTGGCGTAGGCGGTTACAAAACCCAAGAGAGGAGGAGGAAAGTGGAGCAGACCGAACTGCAGAAGCTGAATGCAAGGGTACGAGCGGTAGAGGAACAAGCAGTTCACAGCCAGCGACCTGCCGGAGCTACCCCAAAAGCTACCCTGCCATCTCAGCAGAGAAGCAGCGTGGCTTCCACTGAGCTCCTTCAGCAGCCTGACTTCACGGCTCCTAGCTACCCCGTGGATTCTATCACGGAGGCTCAAGATTGCCACCTTATGACGCAATGGCAGCACCTCAAAGTCAAGGCGGTTGTCGGCTCTGTTGCACCTCCTCAACCCGACACAACTTTTCACTACCTTCCGATTCCACAAGGCTATGCTGTTGTGATGGTGGATGAAATAACGGAGGGATTTGAGGAGCTCGAGCTTGACCACCCTACCGGTGAAGGGGAGACTCAGCTGGGTCTTGCTCTAAAGACTCCATATCTATGGCGGAAGGAGCTCATCAACCTTCCAAACTGGACGCCTCCGCCTCCTCCTCCTCCGACGACGACGACGACGACGAGTCAGGGCACTCCGCCTCCTCCTCTGGCAAGTGATCAGGGCACTCCGCCTCCTTCTCCGGGTGCTCCGCCGCGTGGCGGCACTCCTCCTCCGGCGCGTCCGAGCAGCCCGCCTCCTCCTCCGCCTCGTCAGCAACGGTGGAAGAGAGCCACCGCCGCTCCGGCTGCTCCGGCGCGTCGTAGCACTCCGCCTCCTTCTCCGCCTCGTAAGCAACAAAAGAAGACAGCCGCCACCGCTCCGGTGTCTAGCAGTACAGCCAGAGGCGGGAGGCAATATAGATTCGTTCCATCTCTCAAGCCTCTAGAGAAGTTACCATACGAGAGGACCGTGGAGGAAAACGCGGATATCTGTCAATCCTATGTGAAGGACTTCTTTGAAACACGAAAAGCTATGAAGCATCCACCTCCGGAGGAGAAGATAGATCCTGTGAAATTTCAGCGCACTATCGATGCCCTGAAGTGACCACCAACGTTTCCGCCGCAAACCAACTATGAGCGCATTATTGAAAGGTCATACATGGAAGCTGAGCGGTCGGGAAGTACTTGCAGTGATCGAAGGTTAGCAGAACGAAGAAGTGGGAAAAAATTCCCTAGCTCGGCGAACAAGCGAACCAATCGTGCCCCCCGCTCAAGGTGTCTTGCAATATCGTCGCTAACCATCCAGGGATGGTGCCCGGTACCAATCCTGCAGATTACCTGCCCGACAATGCACATTTTGATACAATGGAGGTGGACGCAAATACCGGCACGGGAAGCCTCTCGTCAAACCTGGCCATCCTCCTCTAACAACGATGATGCGAAGATTCCATGAGTGGTACACGGAAACCTGCAGCGAGTCTGGGAAGGATATTTTGACGCTAAGAGTTAAAGAGGAGCACGACCTCGTTGGAATTGATCTGTTGCCTGTTCCATTTGAGGAGTTCTTCCAGTTTTTCAATCAAAAGGCCCGCGATAAAATAATCGGCACTTGCTACTGTCTGTAAGTACTACGTCTGTAATTAAGTCTCTATATATAGCTCAGCTCTTTCATTGCATGTATATATAATTATCCTCACTGTATTATGCAGATTGAAGATCGTCAAATGCAGAAAAGCAAAAATCTATGATATTGGGTTGATTAACACAAATCTCATAGATGAATGGACGGCTAAATATGATGCCAAAGAAACCGAGGCCAACTTGCTACGATCATTGCTTCAAAATCAAAACAAAGGTAAAATACTCTTTCCTTACAACTTCAAGTGATTGTTACTGTCTTGTGCATATTCAGTTTCCCTTATTACTCGAGGTTATAGTAATGTAATTAATTGATGAGTTATGCATGTGTGCGCAGCTTCCACTTTATTCTCCTGGAGATTAAGCTTGAGCAAGGACTAGTAACCGTCTTAGACTCGAGATGAAAAGAACCCGAGGAGTATGCGGCCATGACTAAAATGCTCGAGAAGTAAGTTCAATCGATCATAATCGCAACATATCGGCAACTTTGTTCATTTCCTGATATCAAGTAATTGTTTTCTTTGTCTCGCAGGGTTTGGAAAGTATTCACCGCACAAGCTCCGGGACTGTCGGGGGAGCTGCGATTTACACACCCGAAAGTAAGTACTACTAGCTAGCTAGTTCCGCGCATCTCCCGTTGATTCTAGCTACTTTCATCAATACCATTTATAATGCTTGATTATCAGTTTGATTGCCCTCTATTTCTCGTAAAGTGCTTGTGGCAGGAACCCGGGAATGATTATTGTGGATACTATGTTTGTGAGTTCATCTACAACGCGACGGCCAAGAATAAGCGGGGCTACTCTAAAAGACAATTTGAAGTGCGTAAGCAATAATATTCACAATTTTATTTTATTAGCATCATTTGTGTTGAGTTTCATTCATATATATGTATTCATCCCCTTCTTCAAATTAGATGTGGCAGATGCGGAATGAACTCCTACCACAAGATCGCATACGAGCAATTCAAGAGGAATTGGTGGGATTCTTTCTTGACCACGTCATCAATAAAGCCGGAGAATACCATGTGGAACTTGAGTTCAAATGTTAGGGGATTGTAAGAGATCTTATATTGTATATATGTAGCCAGTAGCGTCGGATAGATATAAGAAAACTTATTGTTCGACTAATCTCTCGGAGAAGGAGAGGTCGATCACTTCTCTCTGTATATGTTCATGATGATCTTCTGTACTTAATGGTTTCCTTCATTTGCTTACTAGCTAGCATGTCGAGTCCTCTCTACACGTATAGTACTTAGCGTCGACCAAGCACGGAGATAAGAGAGGACACTTCTCTCTATTAGCTAGCTAACACAATATATGAAACCCCTAAATTAACCCTACAAAACCCCCAACCCCCCCCCCCCTTTCAAAACAAAAAACAAAAACCCCAGCCCCTGAACTGCTGACGCGTGGATGCTTTTTGGTCCCGGTTGGTGCTACCAACCGAGACAAAAGGCCCTTCTGCCTGGGCAAGCCGCAGCGGCCATGTGGAGCCCCATCCGTCCCGGTCGTAGGCGAACCGGGACTAAAGGTATTGGGCTTTAGTCCCGGTTTTGGAACCGGGACAAATGGGCTTTTTTCTACTAGTGAACCTTACCATACTATGGTTAACATTGCTGCTTTTACTTTGGTTGTGACCTGTCATGTTCGTCTCGTGCAACGTCTTTTACATTCGATGTGAGAACGTCGTTGATCAACCAAGTAATTCGCGTGCTAGCATTGGTTTTCTAGAATAGGAGCCCCTTAGGAACTCAATATGTTTGCATGTGCACTTTGCACAGACTTGGCAGTGGGCTCTGGGTAGGTCCTCAACATTTGTTAAGACTATGTGTTGCAACTCAAATGACAAGGTTGGTTGTAAACCTTTGACAAGTCGTCCTGTTTATTGGACGATGGAGGTTGGTGTGCCACGAATGCAGCCCCCAGGTCTGTGTTTGTAGGGTTACTGGATGCATCCCCTATACTAACTGTCGGTTGGTCCAAAAAATAATGCAACCCTCGAGTCTGGTAAATAGGAAGGTCTCGTGAACCAATCAACAAACATTTCCATTTAGCGATCATATACGTGGTATTGAAACATAATGAGGTGATTGCGTGGCAAAGCACTTTTTATTCACTGTCTAATACATGATCGAGATAATATGATTAGTCCACAAAGTCTTACGGTTAAAACTTATGCTTAAGTAGAAAAAAAGAATTTAAAATTACTAAAATAGTGGTTCGTGGATGGCGCCACGATCTCTTTCTTATTCTTGACCTCCAGGGTGATTAGGGAATAAGTGGATATACCAATAGGTCTGTAGCCTTCGAGTTTTCTGCTATTCTGAGGGCCTCCACCCCCAATCATGTGGGAGGAGCCTTGTCTATTGTGCCCAGGAGGCCCCGCGACTGTGCCTTGTCCCGTGCTGCTGTTGGCATGGGCGATGCGTGTGTCGGCCTGCACCACGTTCACAACCTCTGCTCAGAGGGCATGCAAGGGATTGCCATTGGCTACGATTACTTCATATGGCCCTAGCATATTCAACTTCATGTAGGCGTAGCAGGATATTGCCATGAACTTGAAAAATGCTGTCCTTCCGAGGACTGCATTATATTCTCCTGGAAATGGGACGACTTCAAAACAAAGGTAACCTCTTGTGTTTTTTGACCAATTGGTGCCACCTTATTTCCTAGTACTATGCCATGGAATTCAGTTGATGAAGGCCAGAGGGCTTGTAGTGGTACATCTATTCTATTTAGTGTGCTGACATATAGGATGTTGATGCCGGAGCCTCCATCCATGAGTACTTTGGGAAAATTGCAACCTCCTTTGAGTACTATGCCATCTGGGTGGTCTTCTTGGCAGAAGGAGATGGCTTGTTATGACCATTCCAGAAACCGACTATGACGCCTCATGCATGTGTGATGATGTCGGCACATGTGCCTCGTTGGCCTCATCTCAACTGTAATCATGTTAACTCAGCGTTTGCCCTTGCAAAACGCTCGCTACCCTATGTTGCGGGGCTGCTGGTCTTGGTGGGCGACCGGGACTGGTGGGGTTGCATTATGACCCCCTTCGAGTTTATTTCCCTTCTCCTTGATGAGATGTTCGTTAAGCTGGCATTCCCTCGTGGAGTCTTGTGCCTTATGAGTTTCTAGCTATGGTATAAGCATGGTCCGCTCATGATTCCCTCATATGTGCGGGGAGGCTGCCGCGGCTTTCCTCCCTACCGCTACTTTTTGGCTCCGGCCTCTTCTGCCTCATTTGCTGCAACGATCAGTTCAGAGTCATGTTCCTCCTTCCATTTACGACCCACCTTTCCCTTATTGTTGCATCTTTCGGTGGCGACTCCACCGGTAGGCTACCAGATATTAAGCCCTGGCGTGGAGCGGCGGCTTGCCCAAGCGGTTTCTTCCCCTATGGCGAAGTCATTTTCTACCTTCATGAGTGCTGCCATGGTGGTCAGCTTGCCCTCACCTCACTTCTTGCCGAGCTTGTGGAGAAATAAATTGTCCTGCGCCCCGCTCACTAATGCTCCGTTGGCTATATTTGTTTGAGATGTTTGTCCGTGTGTTCTTCTTTTTGAGCCATCGCCCCACGAAGTCGCGCCCGAACTCGTTGTCGCCTTGCATGATAATGTGGAGGTCGGTGCCTCTCCCTGGATGCTTGTAGGTCCCTACAAAATTGTTGAGGAATGCATGCTTGAAATATTCCCAGTTGAGGATGGAGTTGGGCAGGTGGCTGCTGAGCCAGGAGCACGCGTGTCCAGTGAGACATAGTGGTATGTGTCGTAGGGCGTTGCTAATGTCTCCATTGTCCACATCGACCGCTGTGAGGTAGTCATTCAGCTAGTAATCGATCTTTGTGTACCATTAGTACTTCTAGACACCACGAAGGGTGAGTGGTTGGGGAACGGGGGGTGTTATCACCGTGTGGCCGAAACATGCTGGTGCGATGCTTGATGTGAGCGAGTTGAAGCATGGGGGGGCTCCATGACTCTTCCCATACTATTCCTTCGCCCGTGTCTCAAGATGAGGAAGGTGAGCTCGGCGTCCTCCCATTATCGAGCCTCTTAATGGTAGTGTTGCTCGTGTTGTACTGTTACAGCCGAAATCGGGCGCCTGAGGTTTGCAACCTCTGGCTCTGGCGCGGCCTCCAGTCGTTGTACTGATTCTTGTCTTTGCTCGCAGGCTGGGTGGTTGGCTGCAGAGAGGACACGGTCAGTGCCCGCAAGTATGTCCCTCGAGCGTGACACATTGTCCTATTGGAGTACCTGTGTGAGGTCGGCCAGGAGTCTGGGATCTATCGTGTAGCTTGTAGCATGTCCACTAACACCATGGTGGCCTGGAGACCTCAGGCTAGCATCGATGCCGGTGCATTCTCCATTGGCTCATTGAATCTGATGCCATATTCCCGGCCGAGAGCCACGAGGTCAACAAGGATGGCTCATGGGAGACGGGAAGCTCGGCATAGTCGCATCATTGTCTCGTTCTACCACGCATCACGTGTGGCAGCCTCCAGGGCAAGCTGCTGTAATTCCCACTGGGCATTCAGTTGCGACATGGGGAGGGCCTCCCGTGTGTTGGGGATCCTAGCAGAAATTTAAAATTTTCTACACATCACCAAGATCAATCTATGGAGTCATCTAGCAATGAGAGAGAGGAGTGCATCTACATACCCTTGTAGATCGCGAGCGGAAGCGTTCAAGTGAACGGGGTTGATGGAGTCGTACTCGTCGTGATCCAAATCACCGATGACCGAGTGCCGAACGGACGGCACCTCCGCGTTCAACACACGTACGGAGCAGCGACGTCTCCTCCTTCTTGATCCAGCAAGGGGGAAGGAGAGGTTGATGGAGATCCAGCAGCACGACGGCGTGGTGGTGGAAGTAGCGGGGATCTCGGCAGGGCTTCGCCAAGCTCAGCGAGAGGGAGAGGTGTCACGGGAGGGAGAGGGAGGCGCCAGGGGCTGTGGTGCGGCTGCCCTCCCTCCCCTCCACTATATATAGGGGCCCTGGGGGGGCGCCGGCCCCAGGGAGATCCAATCTCCAGGGGGCGGCGGCCAATGGGGGTGGCTTGCCCCCCAAGCCAAGTGGGGCGCCCCCACCCCTAGGGTTTCCAACCCTAGGCGCAGGGGGAGGCCCAAGGGGGGCGCACCAGCCCACTAGGGGCTGGTTCCCTTCCCACTTCAGCCCATGGGGCCCTCCGGGATAGGTGGCCCCACCCGGTGGACCCCCGGGACCATTCCGGTGGTCCCGGTACAATACCGGTGACCCCCGAAACATTCCCGGTGGCCGAAACTTTACTTCCTATATATAATTCTTCACCTCCGGACCATTCCGGAACTCCTCGTGACGTCCGGGATCTCATCCAGGACTCCGAAAAACTTTCGTATTTCCGCATACTAATATCTCTACAACCCTAGCATCACCGAACCTTAAGTGTGTAGACCCTACGGGTTCGGGAGACATGCAGACATGACCGAGACGACTCTCCGGTCAATAACCAACAGCGGGATCTGGATACCCATGTTGGCTCCCACATGTTCCACGATGATCTCATCGGATGAACCACGATGTCGAGGATTCAATCAATCCCGCATACAATTCCCTTTGTCAATCGGTACGTTACTTGCCCAAGATTCGATCGTCGGTATCCCAATACCTCGTTCAATCTCGTTACCGGCAAGTCACTTTACTCGTACCGTAATGCATGATCCCGTGACCAACCACTTGGTCACTTTGAGCTCATTATGATGATGCATTACCGAGTGGGCCCAGAGATACCTCTCCGTCATACGGAGTGACAAATCCCAGTCTCGATCCGTGTCAGCCCAACAGACACTTTCAGAGATACCTGTAGTGTACCTTTATAGTCACCCAGTTACGTTGTGACGTTTGGTACACCCAAAGCACTCCTATGGCATCCGGGAGTTACACGATCTCATGGTCTAAGGAAATGATACTTGACATTGGAAAAGCTCTAGCAAACGAACTACACGATCTTGTGCTATGCTTAGGATTGGGTCTTGTCCATCACATCATTCTCCTAATGATGTGATCCCGTTATCAATGACATCCAATGTCCATAGTCAGGAAACCATGACTATCTGTTGATCAACGAGCTAGTCAACTAGAGGCTTACTAGGGACATGTTGTGGTCTATGTATTCACACATGTATTACGATTTCCGGATAACACAATTATAGCATGAACAATAGACAATTATCATCAACAAAGAAATATAATAATAACCATTTTATTATTGCCTCTAGGGCATATTTCCAACAGTCTCCCACTTGCACTAGAGTCAAAATCTAGTTACATTGTGATGAATCGAACACCCATAGAGTTCTGGTGTTGATCATGTTTTGCTCTAGGGAGAGGTTTAGTCAACGGATCTGCTACATTCAGGTCCGTATGTACTTTACAAATATCTATGTCTCCATTTTGAACATTTTCACGAATGGAGTTGAAGCGACGCTTGATATGCCTGGTCTTCCTGTGAAACCTGGGCTCCTTGGCAAGGGCAATAGCTCCAGTGTTGTCACAGAAGAGAGTCATCGGGCCCGACGCATTGGGAATCACCCCTAGGTCGGTAATGAACTCCTTCATCCAGATTGCTTCTTGTGCTGCATCTGAGGCCGCCATGTACTCCGCTTCACATGTAGATCCCGCCACGACGCTTTGCTTGCAACTGCACTAGCTTACTGCCCCTCCATTCAAAATATACACGTATCTGGTTTGTGACTTAGAGTCATCCAGATCTGTGTCGAAGCTAGCATCGACGTAACCCTTTACGACGAGCTCTTCGTCACCTCCATAAACGAGAAACATATCCTTAGTCCTCTTCAGGTACTTAGGATATTCTTGACCGCTGTCCAGTGTTCCATGCCGGGATTACTTTGGTACCTTCCTACCAAACTTACGGCAAGGTTTACATCAGGTCTGGTACACAGCATGGCATACATAATAGACCCTATGGCCGAGGCATAGGGGACGACACTCATCTTTTCTCTATCTTCTGCTGTGGTCGGGCATTGAGCCATGCTCAATTGCACACCTTGCAATACAGGCAAGAACCCCTTCTTGGACTGATCCATATTGAACTTCTTCAATATCTTGTCAAGGTACGTACTCTGTGAAAGACCAATGAGGCGTCTTGATCTATCTCTATAGATCTTGATGCCTAATATATAAGCAGCTTCTCCAAGGTCCTTCATTGAAAAACACTTATTCAAATAGGCCTTTATACTTTCCAAGAATTCTATATCATTTCCCATCAACAGTATGTCATCCACATATAATATGAGAAATGCTACAGAGCTCCCACTCACTTTCTTGTAAACACAGGCTTCTCCATAAGTCTGTGTAAACCCAAACGCTTTGATCATCTCATCAAATCGAATGTTCCAACTCCGAGATGCTTGCACCAGCCCATAGATGGAGCGTTGGAGCTTGCATACCTTGTTAGCATTCTTAGGATCGACAAAACCTTCCGGCTGCATCATATACAATTCTTCCTTAAGAAAGCCGTTAAGGAATGCCGTTTTGACGTCCATTTGCCATATCTCATAATCATAGAATGCGGCAATTGCTAACATGATTCGGACGGACTTCAGCTTCGCTACGGGTGAGAAAGTCTCATCGTAGTCAACCCCTTGAACTTGTCGATAACCCTTAGCGACAAGTCGAGCCTTATAGATGGTCACATTACCATCCGCGTCTGTCTTCTTCTTAAAGATCCATTTATTTTCTATGGCTCGCCGATCATCGGGCAAGTCAGTCAAAGTCCATACTTCGTTTTCATACATGGATCCTATCTCGGATTGCATGGCTTCAAGCCATTTGTTGGAATCCGGGCCCGCCATCGCTTCTTCATAGTTCGAAGGTTCACCGTTGTCTAACAACATGATTTCCATGACAGGGTTGCCGTACCACTCTGGTGCGAAACGTGTCCTTGTGGACCTACGAAGTTCAGCAGTAACTTGATCTGAAGCTTCATGATCATCATCATTAACTTCCTCCCCAGTCGGTGCAGGCACCACAGAAACATCTTCCCGCGCTGCACTACTTTTCGGTTCGGAAGGGGTGACTATCACCTCATCAAGTTCCACTTTCCTCCCACTCACTTCTTTCGAGAGAAACTCTTTCTCCAGAAAGGACCCGTTCTTGGCAACAAAGATTTTGCCTTCGGATCTGAGGTAGAAGGTATACCCAATGGTTTCCTTAGGGTATCCTATGAAGACGCATTTTTCCGACTTGGGTTCGAGCTTTTCAGGTTGAAGTTTCTTGACATAAGCATCGCATCCTCAAACTTTTAGAAACGACAGCTTAGGTTTCTTCCCAAACCATAATTCATACGGTGTCGTCTCAACGGATTTCGACGGAGCCCTATTTAAAGTGAATGCGGCAGTCTCTAAAGCATAGCCCCAAAATGAGAGCGGTAGATCGGTAAGAGACATCATAGATCGCACCATATCCAATAGAGTGCGATTACGACGTTCAGACACACCATTTCGCTGAGGTGTTCCAGGCGGCGTGAGTTGTGAAACTATTCCACATTTCCTTAAGTGTGTACCAAATTCGTGACTCAAATATTCCCCTCCACGATCTGATCGTAAGAATTTTATTTTTCTGTCACGTTGATTCTCAACCTCACTCTGAAATTCCTTGAACTTTTCAAAGGTCTCAGACTTGTGTTTCATTAGGTAGACATACCCATATCTACTCAAGTCATCAGTGAGAGTGAGAACATAACGATAGCCACCGCGAGCCTCAACACTCATTGGACCGCACACATCAGTATGTATGATTTCCAATAAGTTGGTTGCTCGCTCCATTGTTCCGGAGAACGGAGTCTTGGTCATCTTACCCATGAGGCATGGTTCGCACGTGTCAAATGATTCGTAATCAAGAGACTCCAAAAGTCCATCTGCATGGAGCTTCTTCATGCGTTTGACACCATGTGACGAAGGCGGTAGTGCCACAAGTATGTGCGACTATCGTTATCAACTTTACATCTTTTGGTATTCACACTATGAATATGTGTAACATCACGTTCGAGATTCATTAAGAATAAACCATTGACCAGCGGGCCATGACCATAAAACATATCTCTCATATAAATAGAACAACCATTATTCTCGGATTTAAATGAGTAGCCATCTCGCATTAAACGAGATCCAGATACAATGTTCATGCTCAAAGCTGGCACTAAATAACAATTATTGAGGTTTAAAACTAATCTCGTAGGTAAATGTAGAGGTAGCGTGCCGACGGCGATCACATCGACCTTGGAACCATTCCCGACGCGCATCGTCACCTCGTCCTTCGCCAGTCTCCGCTTATTCCGCAGCTCCTGTTTTGGGTTACAAATATGAGCAACTGCACCGGTATCAAATACCTAGGAGCTACTACGAGTACTGGTAAGATACACATCAATTACATGTATATCACATATACCTTTGGTGTTGCCGGCCTTCTTGTCCGCTAAGTATTTGGGGCAGTTCCGCTTCCAGTGACCACTTCCCTTGCAATAAAAGCACTCAGTCTCAGGCTTGGGTCCATTCTTTGGCTTCTTCCCGGCAACTGGCTTACCGGGTGCGGCAACTCCCTTACCGTCCTTCTTGAAGTTCTTCTTACCCTTGCCTTTCTTGAACTTAGTGGTTTTATTCAACATCAACACTTGATGTTCCTTTTTGATCTCCACCTCCGCTGATTTCAGCATTGAATATACCTCAGGAATGGTCTTTTCCATCCCCTGCATATTGAAGTTCATCACAAAGCTCTTGTAGCTCGGTGGAAGCGATTGAAGGATTCTGTCAATGACCGCGTCATCCGGGAGATTAACTCCCAGCTGAGTCAAGCGGTTGTGCAACCCAGACATTTTGAGTATGTGCTCACTGACAGAACTGTTTTCCTCCATCTTACAACTGAAGAACTTGTCGGAGACTTCATATCTCTCGACCCGGGCATGAGCTTGGAAAACCATTTTCACCTCTTCGAACATCTCATATGCTCCGTGTTGCTCAAAACGCTTTTGGAGCCCCGGTTCTAAGCTGTAAAGCATGCCGCACTGAATGAGGGAGTAATCATCAGCACGTGACTGCCAAGCGTTCATAACGTCTTGGTTCTCTGGGATGGGTGCGTCACCTAGCGGTGCTTCTAGGACATAATCTTTCTTGGCAGCTATGAGGATGATCCTCAGGTTCCGGACCCAGTCTGTATAGTTGCTGCCATCATCTTTCAGCTTGGTTTTCTCTAGGAACGTGTTGAAGTTGAGGGCAATGTGGGCCATTTGATCTACAAGACATATTGTAAAGATTTTAGACTAAGTTCATGATAATTAAGTTCATCTAATCAAATTATTCAATGAACACCCACTCAGATAGACATCCCTCTAGTCATCTAAGTGAAACATGATCCGAGTCAACTAGGCCGTGTCCGATCATCACGTGAGACGGACTAGTCAACATCGGTGAACATCTTCATGTTGATCGTATCTTCTATACGACTCATGCTCGACCTTTCGGTCTTCCGTGTTCCGAGGCCATGTCTGTACATGCTAGGCTCGTCAAGTCAACCTAAGTGTATTGCGTGTGTAAATCTGGCTTACACCCGTTGTATTCGAACGTTAGAATCTATCACACCCGATCATCACGTGGTGCTTCGAAACAACGAACCTTCGCAACGGTGCACAGTTAGGGGGAACACTTTCTTGAAATTATTGCGAGGGATCATCTTATTTAAGCTACCGTCGTTCTAAGCAAATAAGATGTAAAACATGATAAACATCACATGCAATCAAATAGTGACATGATATGGCCAATATCATTTTGCTCCTTTGATCTCCATCTTCGGGGCGCCATGATCATCTTCGTCACCGGCATGACACCATGATCTCCATCATCATGATCTCCATCATCGTGTCTTCGTGAAGTTGTCATGCCAACAATTACTTCTACTTCTATGGCTAACGTGTTTAGCAATAAAGTAAAGTAATTTACATGGCGTTATTCAATGACACGCAGGTCATACAAAAAATAAAGACAACTCCTATGGCTCCTGCCGGTTGTCATACTCATCGACATGCAAGTCGTGATTCCTATTACAAGAACATGATCAATCTCATACATCACATATATTTCATTCATCACATCCTTTTGGCCATATCACATCACAAGGCATATGCTGCAAAAACAAGTTAGACGTCCTCTAATTGTTGTTGCAAGTTTTTACGTGGCTGCTATAGGTTTCTTAGCAAGAACGTTTCTTACCTACGCCAAAACCACAACGTGATATGCCAATTTCTATTTACCCTTCATAAGGACCCTTTTCATCGAATCCGTTCCGACTAAAGTGGGAGAGACAGACACCCGCTAGCCACCTTATGCAACTAGTGCATGTCAGTCGGTGGAACCTGTCTCATGTAAGCGTACGTGTAAGGTCGGTCCGGGCCGCTTCATCCCACGATGCCGCCGAAACAAGATAAGACTAGTAGTGGCAAGAAAATTGACAACATCTACGCCCACAACAAGTTTGTGTTCTACTCGTGCATAGAAACTACGCATAGACCTAGCTCATGATGCCACTGTTGGGGATCGTAGCAGAAATTTAAAATTTTCTACGCATCACCAAGATGAATCTATGGAGTCATCTAGCAACGAGAGAGAGGAGTGCATCTACATACCCTTGTAGATCGCGAGCGGAAGCGTTCAAGTGAACGGGGTTGATGGAGTCGTACTCGTCGTGATCCAAATCACCGATGACCGAGCGCCGAACGGACGACACCTCCGCGTTCAACACACGTACGGAGCAGCGACGTCTCCTCCTTCTTGATCCAGCAAGGGGGAAGGAGAGGTTGATGGAGATCCAGCAGCACGACGGCGTGGTGGTGGAAGTAGCGGGGATCTCGGCAGGGCTTCGCCAAGCTCAGCGAGAGGGAGAGGTGTCACGGGAGGGAGAGGGAGGCGCCAGGGGCTGTGGTGCGGCTGCCCTCCCTCCCCTTCACTATATATAGGGGCCCTGGGGGGCGCCGGCCCCTGGGAGATCCAATCTCCAGGGGGGCGGCGGCCAAGGGGGGTGGCTTGCCCCCCAAGCCAAGTGGGGCGCCCCCACCCCTAGGGTTTCCAACCCTAGGCGCAGGGGGAGGCCCAAGGGGGCGCACCAGCCCACTAGGGGCTGGTTCCCTTCCCACTTCAGCCCATGGGGCCCTCCGGGATAGGTGGCCCCACCCGGTGGACCCCCGGGACCCTTCCGGTGGTCCCGGTACAATACCGGTGACCCCTGAAACTTTCCCGGTGGCCGAAACTGGACTTCCTATATATAATTCTTCACCTCCGGACCATTCCGGAACTCCTCGTGACGTCCGGGATCTCATCCGGGACTCCGAACAACTTTCAGATTTCCACATACTAATATCTGTACAACCCTAGCGTCACCGAACCTTAAGTGTGTAGACCCTACGGGTTCGGGAGACATGCAGACATGACCGAGACGACTCTCCGGTCAATAACCAACAGCGGGATCTGGATACCCATGTTGGCTCCCACATGTTCCACGATGATCTCATCGGATGAACCACAATGTCGAGGATTCAATCAACCCCGCATACAATTCCCTTTGTCAATCGGTACGTTACTTGCCCAAGATTCGATCGTCGGTATCCCAATACCTCATTCAATCTCGTTACCGGCAAGTCACTTTACTCGTACCGTAATGCATGATCCCGTGACCAACCACTTGGTCACTTTGAGCTCATTATGATGATGCATTACCGAGTGGGCCCAGAGATACCTCTCCGTCATACGGAGTGACAAATCCCAGTCTCGATCCGTGTCAACCCAACAGACACTTTCAGAGATACCTGTAGTGTACCTTTATAGTCACCCAGTTACGTTGTGACGTTTGGTACACCCAAAGCACTCCTACGGCATCCGGGAGTTACACGATCTCATGGTCTAAGGAAATGATACTTGACATTGGAAAAGCTCTAGCAAACGAACTACATGATCTTGTGCTATGCTTAGGATTGGGTCTTGTCCATCACATCATTCTCCTAATGATGTGATCCCGTTATCAATGACATCCAATGTCCATAGTCAGGAAACCATGACTATCTGTTGATCAACGAGCTAGTCAACTAGAGGCTTACTAGGGACATGTTGTGGTCTATGTATTCACACATGTATTACGATTTCCGGATAACACAATTATAGCATGAACAATAGACAATTATCATCAACAAAGAAATATAATAATAACCATTTTATTATTGCCTCTAGGGCATATTTCCAACACCGTGCCCTTGACACGGGGCCGTTTCCTGGGATTGGCGTTGTCAGATAGTTCGTGCCGTATGCGGTGATGGGAGGCAACATTGTAGTTGTGCATGTGGGGTTCATGTGTGTTGCCGCCTGCCGTGGGTGCGGGGAAGCCAGGTGTGTAAATCCTAGGGCACCCGTGCTGCCTTGCTGCTGGATAGTGGTAATGGGCATTGTTGGCGCTTGCGTTGTGACGACCTGCGGTCCTGACTGGAGGGTGTGGGGCTATGAGCCCTGCGGTTGTCGTCATGGGTGGTACTTGGGTGGTTGTGTCCATGGAGGTACCCACCGGTTTTGTCATCATTACTTGCTGTAGTAAGATGGCTGGTGGAGCTCCGAACTGGGAGGCCTCCTTTGAGGTGGTCTGGCAGTCCTCGTCATCAGACGACTCTGACTTGCTCTAGAGGCCAAGCGCCGTGGATTCCCGAACGATGTGAAAACCGGCATTTTCGTCGTAGTTGGTGAAGTGTATTGGTTCATAATCACTACTCTCCTCGCCCAAGATTGATACGATGTCAACTAGGTTGGTGCTATCGTTGGTGGTGAACCCGCTGATGACGCAATCCTCTAGCATGTGAGTGATGAGGCAATTGTCGCAGACCATCGCAACGAGCTGAAAGATCGGGCCAGGCTGTTGTGAGCATGTGAGGCCGGAACAACCCCTAGCCCGCGACGTCCAGCAGATGGGTGCCGCAAAGATGCCATCATCTCCCGAGGGTGAGACATGTGATGCGGGAGTTGAGTAGCCTAACTCATCCATGTCGGTGGTGACCTCCTGACGGGGCTGTACGTGCGGTGGTCGGAGGTGGCCTCTTGCTACATGTCTACAACTTTTTGGGGAATGGTTTTATGCGATCGTCATGGGGCTGGCAGCGAAGATGTCGTGGTTGCGGAAGTTGTCGTGATCTGTTGGCCCCGCAGCCTGCTCAGGTGGAGGTCGTCGTTGCTGGTGATTGCAAAGAACCCATCGGCGTTGCCTAGGTGGGCCGGTGGGTTGACATTGACCCGGCCCTCCCTATCGACGGTGAAGGTGAGGGAGATCTGAAGGTTAAGCTCTCCCCCGGCGAGATACCGTAGGAAGATGAGGAAGATCCGATCTGAGATTGGCCTCTAGATGACGCCGCCCATGTCTGGCACGCCAACTAACGGTGCAAAATACTGCTAGATTCCTTAGTATGGGTCCAAGCGTAGCTGGAAGTCACAGATCGAATGTCTCATGAGGGTTTTACCTAGGTTCGGGCCTCTGGAGAGTAATAACCTACATCCTGATTGCTTTTGTTATTCATGGTGGAGGGACACCTCGTGCGAGGGGTTTACAATGGTGTATGAGATTGCTACATTGAGTTTTTTTTTGCGGGACTACATTGAGTTTCTATTTGTGACTAGATGCCTATGAGAGCCTCCTAGCCTCCCCTTATATACACGATGGAGGCTAGGGTTTACATGCAAGCAGATGCGATCTTGGCTGCTGCCGTCCTTGACTTGGGAGGGAAGAAGGTCTGCAACGCCTTCTTTAGGGTTCCCTTTGACCCCCGGGCCGAATACCCAAGAATTTGGCCCAATTTTTTGAACTATACATGTATACATGATGGAGCCCTCTATAGCATCCCATTCCGAGCCTGAGCCACGACAACCATGCAACTGGCCTTCGTCTCCCACCCCCCTCCCTCGATCCAGTCCCCAAAACTAACTGATGCGTCAGCGGTGGCAAGCGATTCCAGCCATCCAGGTCTGGCGATCCAGCCCTCTACCCCTCTCCCTCCCTTCCAGCCATCCCTTTTTCCTATGGCCCTCCCCTCTGCCCCCGCCCTCCGCGGTCCATGCGGGGATGTGCCTCTACAGCAGTGGGCTTCAGGTGTCCCCCTGGCGTCGCCACTGCTCCAGGCGCCCCCCCCCCCACCTTCGGCCTTCGTCCCCATCGGGCTTCACCGCGTTAGTACCCCATCCATCTAGTATTGCATCCATCTATAGGTACCAACCAAGTAACCACCAAGGTAATTTTCCTCTCGTTTTTAAACAAATCTGAACCTTTTTTTTAGTAAATTTCCACTGCCATGCCACTGATTGATTGCTACTTTGTTGATTTATTCATGTAAATTGTATTTGTTTGTCACTGCTATTGATTGTAGCTATAGGCTGTAGTCTGAAACATTGCCACTGTCACTGCCACACTATTAGAGATATTGCCACAAAGATATTTTGCTACTATTATTGATGTATGGTCATTGAGTCATTGATTTTGCATATTTTTTGTTCTATCATATTGCTTTTGCAAAAAAAAATTACAAGAATACCTAGGAGGAAATTCCTGGCTCCGCCACTGTCGTGGTCCCCTGGGTAGGCCCGATGGCGGGCCTCGTGGTGAGCTACCCCCGGTGTACAACACCATTAGAGATATCCCCAATATATTCTCTTGGAAATGGAGTACCACTAGATAGTACTTGGTGCAATCTACCTACAAGATGCTGTGTGAGGCATGATTCAATTACCCATTGCTCATTGCATATGGAAGAGTTGAGCGCCGCTCAAATGCAAAATATTTATATGGCCGCGTATCCAGTATCGTGTGTGGACCTCTGATCGACAATTCCAACATGGACTACAAGACACCACTGCTCCATGCTTCACCTACTGCTAGGAGGAGGATACGCTGCAATATGTCTATGCTAGGCAGGCATGACATGCTTGTTTCACTTCTTTGGGTGTACATATCGCCATCCCTTCGATTGAGGAGAGCCTTGAGGTGTGGTGGCTAAGATCGCGCAAATGATTGCCGAAGACGAGCAGAAAGAGGTTCGATTCGCTAGTCATTCTCATTGCTTGGAGCTTGTGGAAGCAGATAAATGCGAGGGTATTCATGAATGTGGAGCAGCGACGTAATATCCCACAACTCGTTAATCCCATACTTGATGAGGTTCATTCTTGGAGGATGGCAGGAGGGTGTTTTCAAATCTTTATGACAGAGTAGCATGTATTTGTTGGTGGGTGGGTTCTCCATGCTGGTAGCCTACTTTATTTGGCTTACGACATATCTTGTAAACTTTGCTCTGCCTTCTATAAAAATATGGTACGCAATTTGCATATTTTTTTTATATAGGAGGCGCTTGCCCGGCCTTAAGCTGAGGCAATTTGCATATTCTTATCAATAAAAAGTTTAATCTCCACATAAAACTAATGTTTTAATTAGGCACGGCATGGATGTGTGGAAAGAAAGGGAGATGCGGGGCACTTCAACAAGCAGGTGGGTAATTCAGTGTTTCTCTCGAACGAAGCATTGTAAATTGCATATCCCCAGTTCCGACTCAAATACTAGTTGCAACACTAGCTAAGAAATACATATACACAGGCAGAAGACTACCTTTTCTTTCTTTCGAAATTAATAGCGAGAGCACGTGTGTACATCCATGATACTGGTAAAAAGATGCAGATCTAGTTGAGGACAACAGAATTGCACTGCATATGCAGAGATAACACGTACGTATGTGCCTTGAGTAACAGTTGCTATCATAGCAAGTATTTATACGAAAGTATTGATGATTAACTTATCTAACAGCTAGCTAATTAGGTAGCTATAACTGGAGCATGGCATCTAAGAATTTATTATCCTCATGTTGGAACCCATCTTGGCAATCTCGGACGGCAGTCATAGACATGAGTATAATACCAGCTGAAACAAAACCGACTGGAACACAGACCGTGAAGAAGCTGTAGTCATTGATCATCAGGTAATAGAAGGCGAGCATCGTGACGGCGCCGCCGGCAAATAGAAGGCACATGAGGATCCACCTGCTATGCTCCTGTGGCTCCGCCACCACGGCGTCCTCGCCTACGACGTGAACGTTGATGAGGTTGACAATGAAATCCCTCATGGCGAAGCCAGGATCCGCCCTAGCCACGGCGTGCTCTATGTCGGCCATATACCTGCTGTGCTGGATCTGAATTTGTTCTTCGGCTGTGCGTCCTCTGGCTGCCTGAACCTAGATCGATACAATGAAAACTGTACTACAAGAGGAAGAACAGGGAACTTATTATGGGATGGGAATTATATAAGCCCCGGCCAGAACTAACCGCCTAATTGACAGAATAAATTAGCGCAAAGGGCGGAAGGTAGTTACATGACTTTTTTCTTTTCTGGAAATCTTATCCGGTGACCGTTCCTGGGAGGCTAACCCAGCGAACGTCCCATCACGGTCGCTCGCATTTCCACGCGCGTCCGGTGCCAGGTATAGGTCAGCTCGAGCAGGTCGGTGCTTCAGCTTTCCCAGTGAACGTTCCGTGGGGCGCATCGCCTACTAAATATGGGCATGGGCAGTCCGGCCCAAAAAACCCGGGCCTGGCCGGGCCGGGCTTGATGTTCGGGCCAGGCTCGGGCCTAGTTTTGCAGCCCGGAAGATAGTTCGGGCCGGGCTCGGGCTTCACTTTCCCCGTATTTCAGGCCGGGCTTTCGTGCTTCAGGTCGGGCTTGCATGTGTGTACACTGAAAAACAGCGTTCGGGCCGAGCTTTCGGGCCTGATTTCGGGCCAGGCTCGGGATTGAAAACAGGGAGTATTTCAGGCTTCTGGCCGGGCTCGGGCTTGAGAAATGAAGGTCGGGCTTTTACATGCCCTGCCCGAAACCCGGCCCGGCCCGACATTTGCCCGGGTTTATCGCCTACCACTTGGACTATAGCAACACCTCAAAAAAAAACTTGGACTATAGCAGGTTTTGTGTACATTTGCATTTAAACCTATTTTTATATATCTTATGAAGCTTTTTTTAATGTTTCATTTGACAAAAAAACTAAAAAATCAATTTTTTTCCATTATTGGTAGAATAAAACCCCTTTTATTAGGAGGATTTTTTTCTTCTAAACTTGATGTGTGCATTTTTATTATACTCCCTCCATTCCTAAATATTTATCTTTTTAGAGATTTCAAATGGACTATCACATACGGATGTATATAGACATATTTTAGAGTGTAGATTCGCTCATTTTGTTCCGTATGTAGTCACTTGTTGAAATCTCTAGGAAGACAAATATTTAAGAACGGAGGGAGTATGTAGCATGACATTTTTCTAGATCCTTTGCAATGCCCCACATCACATTTTTTTTAAGAGCATGGCATTTTAATAATTAATAACATGTCATTTTCTTTTATTAAGAGGATGTCAGTTTTATTATTAGTAACATGGCTTATTTTACTCTTTAGTTACATGGCATTTTCATTTATCAAGAGGGATGACAGTTTATGATAAAGAGCATGACATTTTTATTATTAATAACTAGCGAACATGCCCATGTGTTGCAACGGGAGATGGAAAAATTAGCATGTGTCTCTAAAATGATAAGCATTTCAAGACCTTCTTATGTGAACCGTCCTCTGTTTTAACATGACGTTCCATGGATCGATTGAGGATAGGTCTTTTCACGATACCATTTTTGAAACATGAGATGTGGTCCCAAGCCAGCTCTGTTTAACTTTAAAATAAATAAACTAAATAATATTGCGAACAAATTTGAATTAAGTCGCCGAGCAGATAAATCTGGAGTAACAGTGATAGCAAGCAAAACATGTTTGTTTGTGTTAGGCAAGATTAGGAATGGTACTTTGTCAACACCTTCCTCCAATCGTCGCGACTTGCACCAACTCCAAACCCGACTCCAACATTGCTCCTTTATGGTCCTGTATCATTTGTAGCCAGCATAACATTAGTGGTCGTGCGTTACAATAGAAGAAACTTTGACGTATATCCATATCTATTTGCAAAACACATCCGCAGTTCATGAAAATTCTACGTACAAAATAGACCGTGTGTTGCAATTGACATGATAAAATAAATTTGAGTTTGCGTGCTATTTGAGAGTTTACCTGTCCTAACTCCCAGTCAATTTGCTTCTGACTCCCTTATGTTCGCTTTGGTGTGAAATCGCTGGGTTGCGACATTAGTCCTTGAAAAACAGAAAATGATACTATTTAAATACATAACATTTGGCTTATAAAGTTTTAATCAGATGATCGATCGAATATATGGCACTTCATAGATACACAAAGAGTGGTCCAAATTTTGTTGTTGAATTTGGATCAAAATAAACTTCTTTGATTTCTCAAAAAGAATCAAACTTGCTTTCAATTGGAGAATTACCTCTACACATGATGCTCAATGGAAGCAAATATTTGTGTAAATCCATGCAAAACCAAATCAGTGAAATGCACGATGCAATTTCAAAGAAGAAACTGAAAATATTGAATCATCCTAACAGTTTATATTTCATTTTCTTCATTAAAATTGCTATCAGGAAAATCATCATCCTGTCCAAGATTTTTAATTTAGGAAACAAAATAATTTCACCGGAATATGTGAAATTTTGGAAATTTTGCATATTTCGAAAATTATTTTGGATTTTGAGACTTCAAATTTCACCTAATTTTAATGAAAGCGGATGCTAATTTGTATTACTAATTAAGAGAACAATTTACGTGGATGGTAAACAGATCGAAAGTGGACATCGATAAGCTTGTTTACGGGCAGAGCGGTACCTACATACATTGGGGAGAGCTCTTAGTCAGGGATCTCGAGTCCGTAAGGACGTCGAGGGTAGCTCTTGGCCGGACATAAAAGTTACCTGTACATCACATTATACACATACTAAACCTGGCCAGGTTTAGTTTACCAGGTTTTTTTGACTTTTTATTATCAGTGAAAATCGACCCAATGAGATGGCGCCACGTGCTTTACTGGGACCTGACAGGGTACGCTTCCGGGTGCGCTTGGTAATTTTGTTGTGGATAGATGGTCAAAGTTTGACTATTGACTACTCCTAAATTGCAATCGACTAGTTTGTTTCTTTTGTAGTCGGTTGCCGCTTCAATCACTGGCCCTGGGCGCTTCAAGGGAGACCTTGTCGATGTTACTGCTGAACTTACTCCCACTGTGGCTAGTCTGAAGGCCACCGCTGCACCGCGAAACAAGACTATAAATAGACTCTCCTTCCTCACGGTCTCTGCCTCACCTTCCTCCCCGCCCCACAGCCGAGCTCCCGTTCCCTTCATCCAGCGCTGCCCCTTTCCCCCGTTTCTTCTCAGCCTGGGCTGGGACGCATCGCCGGAAACCCACGCGCGGTCATCTTCCCCATCAGCCTGCGCGCCGTGGCTATGCTCCCCACGCGTCGCCTGCCCCGACGGCCCGAGGGTCCTCACGCCGTCTCGGCTGGAGTGTGCCAAGGTGAGGAGCTGCCATGACCGCGAATCCCCCAACCTCCCCTGTTCCTCCTAACCTCTTCTACGCCTCCCCTGATGTGCTACATGCTGCTCTCGCGACAGAGATGACGGTCAATCTTTGATTGCACGCCGCGGCGGCTCGCCATGGGACTCACGGCATGGTCGCCGGCGCTCTGCACCTTCCACCGGTGTCTCTTGCACGTGCCTAGATCACTCCCTGCTACAGCCGGTGGACCTCCACATGTCGGACGAGGACGATGGCACTGACGACCCGTGGCCAGTCCCGTGAGACCATGCCCCTCCCACCTCTTTCGGTGGCTTTCTGCTGCCCCTAGAGCTCAATGTGGGGGGACTCGCCATGGATCGAGCATCGTTCTGGACGTGGCTGCCCACTGCTCTGCAAGTCGACTGTTCCAACGCCCAGCATGTGTTCGACGTAATGTTTGGACGGCTGTAGGTAAAAGAAAATCAGTTCTATCCAGAAACTGTGTCAAAGGTTATATGCGTGTTCCATCCCGAGCACAATTCTTCTTCTTTACATGTTCCTTTTGTGATATATCTGCTTATGCAATGAGGCTCAGCCTGCTACTGATGATTGCAGCTTGGAAATATGTTGAAAGAGAAACTTTACTGTCAGGAAGCCCTTCATATAGGAAATAAAGTAGGATGCAGTGTAAAATGGACCCTGCCTTAACCCTTGATTGGTATAAACTTCATGGATGAGGCAATTGAGCTCTACACAACAAGGCAACAAGCATATTTAATACATCAAGGTTGTTAGGCACAATTGTTCATGTATGTAGAACCATCTGTTAAACTTACTATGACTTCCTTTTCAGGATGCTCCATGGAATCTTCGAACAGATAAATGGATAAAGCAAAAGAAAGTCCATACGGGTCTCTGTGAGGCCTGCTGCTTCCGGTCGTCCTCCCCAAGAGTGTCAGGAGAAGCGGCTACTACAGAACTCATCGCACTCTTGAGCCATGCATGCATCTTATTCTGAGGCAAATTTAGCATGCATGTCAGTTAATTGTTCCATTAATGTGTTTGCAGGACAGAGATGGGAGGCTCTTCTACAATCTCATGATTGACATCGAGGAGCTGCATATCCTTATTTATAGAGATAATAGAAGTTTGTGAGAAATTAAGTGTGCTCTACATCTAATTTCAGAGGAAGCACATGTACTGCAGTAGCATGCAAGTGGGTTCCTGCCATTGTACATAGCACGTTCCAGCTGTTGCATATCCTTACTTTCAGAGACAGTTAATAGTTTCTGAGAAATATATATTTCATAGCAATAGCTATGAGAGATCATTAGAGCAGTAGTTCTATCTACTACCACATGTATTTTCCGTTGATTGTACAAGTTCACATGTACATCTCTGAATAAAGAAGAACCCTATTACTGAAGTTATAGAACAGAGGTGGTGTTGCTCTATATGTACAGGCTATTATTTGCATGCTTTGCTGAATAAGTGCAGTTTAGAATGAGTTGAAATCTAAGAGCAGACAGTTGCATATTCGACTTCCGTTGTGCAGTACCATTTCTTGCAAAATACTTCCAATTAGAATAGTTGCCGTTGGTAATCAGTTTTTCCTACTCCAGTTCTTGGATGTGCTATCCTCCCTTCTCACTCTCGGGCTCTAGCAGCAAATGGACCGCAAGCATCATGAAGCAGCTCAGCTCCGTTGCCTCCAGTGGCGGCAAGGTCTGTATGCTCAGCCCAACCCCGATGCTCTCTGTGCATTTTATTTATACACCAAAATATACTGAATGGAGGACAAGTTCTACTTTTCGTTAATGGAGCTAGCTTGATTGATTTTTTTCAACATTAGCTTGATTGATTTAATCCCGGTGGTTCTGCTACTTTGTGTTCATGCCCACGTGTATTTGTGTAATGTATACAAGGGAGCAAGCGTACTAGAGGGTAGTTATTCCTTGAATTTGTGATACAATATATAATGCATTCTGTAGAAACCAAAATGATGTTCATTGGAGCTTCTCTCTTGCTATGTTCCTTCCATTCGTTTCTACTTTGAGAAAACTCCATACTTGAAAAATGTCTCTTCATGGTTTCTTCGAAGTTTTTTCTGTAGTTTTTAGTCTTGGGTGCATGCAGTTTCTTCATCTCACATCTGAAATTTGGGGCCATGTATGTACATTCTAATTAGCAGAGCCTTGCGAGTTTATGATACTAAATGAGGTACTTATATATATAGGTTACACACACGCCTAGGGCGACTCGGGGGCGCCTCCCTAACCCTAGCGCGCCGCCACCCAATCGCCCCCAGCCCCGCGCCGCCGCCGGAGGAAGCCGCCGGGCGAAGCTCGTGAGGCTGACGGCGGCGGCGGGGCGACTCCTCGCGGCTCCCGTTGGGACTGGGGCGGCGGATCTCGGCGGGAACCGGCGGCGGCCCGGGCGTGCGCGGCCCATGGCGTCCGGCGGCGTGGTGGCGGGTCTCGGCGAGGGGTTGTAGGTGGTGGCGGAGGGGTCGGCCGTTCCCGTGTGATGTACTGCTGCCTGCGATGGCGCATGGCGCACGGCAGTACTCTGCGTTCCTTGGACGAGCTCGTCCTTGGGAGCAGGAGGGGGTCGGCCTGACGAGCTCCGGTGGGCGTGGCGTGCTCGTGGCAGCGGCAATCCGGCGCTCCGGGTGGTGTCTCCTTCGAGCGGCGCAAGGTGGACAGCGGGCATGTGGTGGCGGTGCTGATCTTGGATCTGGCGAGGCACCACGGCCCGGTGCTAGGCGATCCGTGCACACGATGCTTGATGGAGGCTCTTCGAACAGATCTGGGTGAAAACCTGCCTTTGGCTAGCTGCCAAGGCCGGCGGTGACGGCGCTGTTATGCGGCGTTCCCTTCTTGAAGGCATCGCCGAGGAGAAGTTCAAAGCCACTATCTGCTATCTCCGGGGGAAACCCTAGATCAGTAGATCGGATGACGGCGGCGCTATTTTGTGTCGTTTCCTCTCGGGGGCGTCAGTCTTGGAGGTGTTCACGGGATCGAGGGACCAATGGGAGGCTTCTTTGGTTGAGCGGTGCTTCATCTTAAACATTGATGGCAGCAGGTCTCGGCGGCGTGGTGCAGTGGAGACTTGGCGCCCGATGCGCGGAGATGGACTCGCGCAGGAGGAGGTAGCTGTCCGGCGTCATGGTGACGTCGATGGCGGAGCGGCCTACACAAGGTAGAAGACTCAATATATTCTGAAGACGGACCTGTGGAAGATGGCTGCGACGACACAAGAGTGTGTCTGACCGGATTATGCCCCAGACCCGGTATGTGGCTCGGCTGGGGCTTCCGGCTTTTGATGTTAGGTTTAGGTGAGTGGTTTGGGTAGTGGCCCAACTAGCATCCCTTCATCATATGGATAAGAGTAGCGGCATATATTGCCGAGATGGTGGATTCAGGAATATTGTCTGTAATACTTTGTGAGGTCCTCGAGAATAATTAATAAAGTGGCCGTATGCATCTCCCAGATGCAGAGGCCGGGGGTCATCCTCCATTTCCAAAAAAAAAAGGTTTGCACCGTGTCATTTTTTCCTGTGATTAATTGATCTTCATACCAAGAAAATCCTGTTCGAGGTATATCGTGCATACTCTGATTTTTTAGGGTGCATACTCTTGATTTTTACTGCTTTTTATGAGAAGAGGGTTGTCAAGTAATTATTTTTCCTTTGATCTGAACAACAATAATACTTTAGGATTGATCTACACCTGTGTAATATGTAGCGTGAGTTGTGGCTCATGGTAGTACACCATATGGTTGAGTAACTGAGATAGAAAGTCAATTAGTAAGTTTTTTTCGAAGACAATCACCAAGTATTTTGAACATATTTTCCCTGCCATCTTTTTTTGAAATTGGTTGCTTGATTAGAAATACTCACTGTTAGTATACACTAGGATGAAGTGTTGAGGTGTTGGTTATAGTCCGACTAATTTATATTACCATGATGTTCAGGTAGGTTGCCTTCTTGATGTCTTCTCCCTGAGTAATCGAGGAAATAAAGAACTATCTTGCACGTTTTGAAGAAGCACAATCAGTTTTATGGTGTAAAAAGTAGTAGCACCTGAGGATTGTTAATCGAGGTTGACTCTTCCATTTCTAGAAAGGCATGATGTCCTGACAAGTTTTATGTTGGAACTGTGAACTTTATTTTTAAGAAGTGGAACCCAGCAGTAGTATTTGGTTAGGCAGAACTGCAGATCACAGAGAGAAATTTATTTAGGCAGAACTGCAGATCATAGAGAGAAATTTAGTCATTTATGTGCGACATCATACACCATTGCATATCTAACATACACAAACTGAAGATCCAATAATCTCATACATCGGTGCTAACCAACCACAAGATCTCTTGCAACAATTTGCAAAAGCTCTATACCACATTACCACTTCATCTACAATGATACCTCATTCATTTTTTACCCACTATATGTTCACACACAGTTAAACACGATACAATGGATGGAGCTTACCATCATGAGAGAGCATTCTCCATGGGAAAGCAAGTCAAGAAGAAAGGCAAGCTCCCAACACTAAGCTCCTTGAAGATCATCCCCAGTTCCCCACTTCAATCGCGCCAATGCAAGCAGCTCAGTAAGCCCTCACTCTTATCCAATATTTTATGTTCTTTCTTCTCT
Source organism: Triticum aestivum (assembly GCF_018294505.1). NCBI lineage: Eukaryota > Viridiplantae > Streptophyta > Magnoliopsida > Poales > Poaceae > Triticum > Triticum aestivum. The sequence continues at coordinate 66,457,505 of NC_057808.1, read as the reverse complement.
TGTGCCTAAACGAAATATACAGCAGGAGAACTTGATAGTATACATTTCAAGGCGTCCAATTCTTGAAGCACTAAGTTTGGCAACTGGCTTAAAAATACAGTGTTATACCCACTGGTATCATCATGGAGCCATGGCACAAGCATGTGTGCTGTTAGGCCTACCAAGTCAACGAGACAGCCATAGGGAATCTTCAATGACGATTGAAGGAGAACCAGCCGAGACAGAAGATGAAGCCAAAGAAAAGGCTCCACAAGTTGCTCTGGAATGCATTTGTGCAGATTACAACATTTCTATCAATGACCACAACTACTACGCACTTGAAGTCACAAAGAAAAGATTATTTACGCCACACTAGAAGACACAAACCAAGCAGTGGCAATTTAACATGGCGCGTCGGCAAGTAGCTACTCGACAGAATGAGTTACAAGACAAACGATGATTTCAGCAAAAATATGCAATAACTTCTCACATGTGTTGCCACTTTACATGTATCCTAAGTGCCCACATAGCGAAAATCCTATTATCACATATACATGTGCAAAACCACATGTCGGGCATGTCCAAGAATTTGCAAAAGCTTTGTATGACTTTATTATAGGCACTAATCCTTCAGCGGGTTATACCAGGATGGTCTAATCCAGCGAAACCCGCTTGCGACTTCTTATTAAAGTTAAAGTACGTTTGCATCTCCCAATACAGCCCACTATGTAGGGTAAGTTGTATATGGTTTTAATAAGTAGTTCTTATTAGAGGTGAGCCAATGTTAATCATGGCTGCAATAAATTTACTTTTTTGTCACCTTTAAATTTTTTAATTGATAATGAATAACTACTCTCTCCGTCCGGAAACAAGATGAATAAAAGGGATGTATCTAGACGTATTTTAGTTCTAGATACATCCCTTTTTATCCATTTTGATGACAAGTATTTCCGGACGGAGGGAGTATTTATTACTCTATTGCTTGGACTATAGTCTACATAGTCGCGATTTACCGATAGGCACGGCGTGTCGCCGCGCGGGCTAAGCTAGTTGGTATTAGAACATGAAAATTAATAACAAAACTGTCTGCTCTAAGCAACTTGGCCAAAATAGAACCGTGTGTGTCTACCATGGGAGTGATATTAGTTACTCCCTCCGTCCCATAATATAAGACGTTTTTTGGCACTACATTAATGCCAAAAAACGTCTTACATTGTGGGACGGAGGGAGTACTAACTATTCAACCATTCCAGATATTTCATATTCCAATCAAAGTGCAAAATGCAAGAGACTATGAACAAAACAATACACAATTTGTAGCAGGCAATAAAAAAGGCAGAGGCAACTAATCTTCACAAGATTATAGCTTTCAAATAGAGAAGAGAAAACCTAACAGCGATTAGATAATAACTAAACTATTTTGGCATGCTATACCTTGTCAAGCTTGCAATGGGACTTCTAGAATTTAAATAAAGCAGCATATCGAATTAGGGATTTGGACAAAAGAAATACAGTCTCGGTGCATCAACCCCATCCACAGATTGAAGGAATTTGGATTGAGCTCACCAGCGTATAATAGGGGCAAGCAGCCGTGCAACATATAATATGAATAGACAACCAAGTCAAATCAAAGGAAGTAAAGAAACTTTGATCAAACGCCACTTTGATCTCTGGGACGGACCTTTCTCTGAACCTTGTTGGTTCCATGGCGTCCGCACCAGGCATATCTTCTTCCTCAATGATCATCTTCCTCAATTTTAATTCGTTTGCCCACCCTTGCTTATTGATCCCAGTCGGCTTGATGATTTCAACTCGTAGTTGTATTTAAATTGGTTTATTTCAATGTAAGGGGGCGAGATGGGATTATGTAATCAATGATCAAACGCTCACTCTTTTTCACAATATCATGGGATAGCCCATAGGATGCCCTCTTGTGAAATAAGCGGTAGGTTGCCCGTTTGATCCATCTTTCTCGTAATATTTTTTAGACCAGATTCGTTTAATGGGCCCAGGCCCATGCTAGCCGGTTGGGACGTAGTGGGCTTCTTTGGGACAATGACGATGAATTTTCTCTCCTCACGAACGACGTACGAAAGTTTACCGCACGTACGGACGAAAATTAAGTGGGTATAAGAAGCATTAACCCTTTTATTGCATTTTTATTCTTTGGAGGATGACATTTTTATTATTGAGAGCATGGCATTTTATTATTGTTGTCGTGACATTTTTTATAGAGGATGGCATTTTTATTAGTAAGAAGATGGCAATTTTTTTGCCATGGCAAAAAGAAAACACAGACATGGCTTTTTTATGAATTTGTGCACAGTGGACAAAATAAAGAAAAATTACATCATAGCATTTTTTGTAATGTAGCATGACTTTTTTATAAATTAACATGTCATTTTCATAAAGTAGCATGACATTTTTCATTTGTATATGTTCATGGCAATTATACAACATTTCTTCCTGTGTTTACAAAAAAAATGTACTCCCTACTATAGCAGCGTCAATTAATTTGGTTTGGAGTGAGTATTTTTTTGTTCATGGAATTTCTTTAAAAAGAGAAAAGCTGTAAACTAGGCCTCCGGGCCATTGAGGATTCGCCCTGGCCTTTCCCTAGGCGAACGATCAAGGAGGGTTGCTTCGTTCACTGGGAGCAACTCGCCCCAGCGACAAAATCGTTCGATCGGCCCTCCCTCGTGGGGACCGTCCCTAGTTATGGGGGTCCTTTTTTATACAGGAAATATTTTTGTCGCTCTCTATATCCATAATAGAACTACGGAAGGAGAGCTGCTCTTTGCATTAAGAGTATTCAAGAAAAGTCTATTGAATATAAAGGGACAAAAATTATATTGTTGTGATCCAAGTACTAAGAAATTAGTAGGGTACTTGACCTTACCCCACAAGACTTCAACATCTCTAATAATCCCAAGGGGTGAAATGGTGTCTCTATTTGCAAGCTTAATAGTAACATCAATATCTTCAATCTCAACGGGTGCAATGTCATTTATAACTTTTTGGTAAAGAGAAAATGGAATAGCACCCACACTAGCACCCATATTACATAAACCATGATAGCAATGATCTTCAATTTTAACAGAAACAACAGGCATGCCAACTACATGTTTATTCTTGTCTAACATATCTTGTTCATTTCTAGCAGGTTTAGCAATTCTAGCAGCCTCAGAACAGAAGTAAATAACATGTCCATCAATACCATCGACCAAGAGATCTTTAACCATTGAAATATTAAGTTATATCTTAATTTGTTCAGAAGATGTAGGTGTTCTAATATTACTCTTATGAACCACAGTTGTAGCTTTAGCATGTTCCCTAATCCTAATAGGGAAAGGAGGTTTCTCAATATAAGTAGTAGGCACAATTGGATCAACATTGCAAACGATTGTTTTATCTTTAGCTATAACAGGTTCCTTACAAATTTCTTTAATAGGTGGATGAAACTTAAACCACATCTCCTTAGGGAGATCAACATGAGCAGCAAATGATTCACAGAAAGTAGCTACTATCTTAGAGTCAAGTCCATAGTTTGCACTAAACTCATGAAAAGCATCAGTTTCCATAAAAGATTTAACACAGTCAAATTCAAGATTTATACCTGACTCAATACCTTTGTCGATTTACCAATCTCCAGAGTTGCGTTTAATTCTCTCCAGAAGATCTCATTTGAATTCAATAGTTTTCTTCATGAAGGAACCATTAGAAGAAACATCGATTATTGATTGATCATCATGAGAAAGCTGAGAATAAAAGTTTTGTATAATTATCTCTCTTGAGAGCTCATGATCAGGGCATGTGTGCATCATATATTTAAGCCTCCCCCAAACTTGAGTGATACTTTCTTCTTCACGTGGCCAAAAATTATATATGTAATTTCGATCATTATGAACCAAATGCATAGGGCTAAATTTCTAGTGGAATTCTACCTTCTACGGTTCTAGTCCCATGTCCCGGTATCATCCAATATACTATACAGTGTTAATACCTTTCCCCCCAAAGATAAAGGGAATACTTTCTTCTTAACTCCATCCCCAGATAAACCTACAAGTTTAAACAATCCACCAATTTCATCTATATCGATTAAGTTCACATCGGGATGTATTGTTCCATCTCCTACATAAGGATTAGCTAGCAGTTTCTCTAACATACCCGAAGGAATTTCATAATAAATATTTTTAGTAGCTTTAGTAGGTTGAGAGGCAACTCTTATGGCTTCTGGTCGAGATGAAGATACCCCTAACAAGCCTCTCAAAGGATTATTTTCCATATAACAAATGACAACAAATTTCAACACGTAATAAAAACATTTCCTTACCAAAGGAGCTTCACTCCCCGGCAATGGGGTCAGAAAAGAGTATTGATGAAAAACTAGTATAGGGGATGAACCATAGTCCTTTTGATAAGTAAGAGTGTTGAACCCAATAAGGGGCAGAAGGAAATGACAAGTGGTTTCAGCAAGGTATTCTCTACAAGTACTGAAAGTAGCGGTAACAGATTGTTTTGTAGCAAGATAATTTGTAACAAGTAACGAGTAGCAATCGTAACCAAGGTGCAGCAAGCTGGCCCAATCCTTTTTATTGCAAATGACAAGCCAAAACGGTCTCCTATTGTAAGCAAAGCATTCTTGAGGACACATTGGAATTCTCGTCTAGTCACGTTCATCATGTTTAGTTGGTTCACATTCGTTACTTTGATAATTTGATATGTGGGTGGGCCGGTGCTAGGGTGTTGTTCTTACTTGAACAAGCAACCCTCTTATGATTACCCCCTTTCGCAAGCATCCATAACTATGAAAGAAGAACTAAGATAAATATAACCATATCATGGAATATATGGGCCCAAATCAACACTTTACGGAATAACGCATACACTAGGGTTTAAACTTCTGTCACTCTCGCAACCCATCATCTACTTATTACTTTCCAATGCCTTCCCTTAGGTCCAAGGATGGTGAAGTGTCATGTAGTCGACGTTCACATGACACTAGTAAAGGAAGAACAACATACATATCATCAAACTATCGAACGATTACCAACTTCACATGATTACTTATAACAAGACTTCTCCCATGTCCTCAAGAACAAAGTAACTACTCACAAATTATATTCAGGTTCAAGATTAGAGGGTATTGAATATGCTTAAGGATATGAACATTTAATTTTCCACCAAATAAACCAACTAGCATCAACTACAAGATGTAATCAACACTACTACCAACCTACCAATATGAGGTTTTGGGACAAAGATTGAATACAAGAGATGAACTAGGGTTTGAGAGGAGATGGTGCCGGTGAAGATGTTAATGAAGATAGGTCCTCTAACAATGAGAGGATCGTTGGTGATGTCGGTGGTTTCAATTTCCCCCTCCCGGAGGGAAGTATCCCCGACAAAATCGCTCCACCAGAGCCAAAGTGCTCCTGCCCAGATTGCGCCTTGAGAGGGCAGTGCTTCATCCCCAAAGTCTTCTCCTGGTTTTGTCCAGGGCAAATAGATATAGGAGAAGATGAGCCCTAGAGTCCTGCTGGGAGTCACAAGCCTAATAACCCACAAGTATATGGGATCGTTTGTAGCCTTCTTCAATAAATAAGAGTGTCGAATCCAACGAGGAGCTAAAGGCAGAACAAATATTTCCTCAAGTTCTATTGACCACTGATACAACTCTAAGCATAGTTGACGTCCGCTTTACCTAGAACAAGAATAAAACTATGGATAAATTGCAAGGTAATAAAAGTGGATAGCTTTTGTCAACGAGAAAGTCATGTCCCTAGGCAATCCATAACAAGTACCGGTAATCATTCTTGCGATTTTATATGAGGGAGAGGCATGAGCTAACATACTTTCTCTACTTGGATCATATGCACTTATGATTGGAACTCTAGCAAGCATTCGCAACTACTAAAGATTATTAAGGTTGTGAAACCCAACCATAGCATTAAGTATCAAGTCCTCTTTATCCCATATGCAACAACCCAGCTACTCGGGTTTAAGCTTCTGTCACTCCCGCAACCCACCATAAGCAAATCATGAACGTATTGCAACACCCTACAACGGGGACCCCTCACGTTTGTGCGAGATGGAGGGCATCGTAGAATAGCACCATAAATAAAATATACACTCATACCAACCAAGATCATGATTAACCCAGAGGACAAAACAGATCCACTCAAACATCATAGGATAGCCAAAATATCATTGGGAAATAATATATGGAGTTGAGCACCATGTTTAAGTAGAGATTACAGCGCGGAGAAGGGGTGTTACACTGCTGCATAGAGGGGGAGAGAGTTGCTGTTGACGGTAGCAAGATTGTTAATGTAGATCGCCGTCACGATCCTTGCCCCGGCGGCACTCCAGCGCCACCGGGAGAGAGGGGGAGAGAGCCCCCTCCTTCTTCTTCTTCCTTGGCCTCCCCCTAGATGGGAGGAGAGTAGCCCTTTTGGTCCATGGTCTCCATGGCGGCGGAGGGGCGGGAGCCCCTCCGAGATTGGATCTCCCTCTCTGTTCTCTTCTGTTTCGCCTTCCCCAGATATGGCCCTTCACGATTTCTTAAATTCCCAGAGATCCGTAACCCCGATTGCGCTGAAATTTTTACACGATTTTTTCCATAAATTATCTTTCTTGCGCCAGAAGAAGGGCCCCAACCGACCCTCAAGGAGGGCACAAGATACCTGGGCGCGTCTGGCACCCCCAGGCGCGCCCTGGTGGGTTGTGGGCACTGTGGGCCCCCGTTTGCGTTGATTCCACCTCCCAAAAATCACATATATTCCAAAAAAATTCCCATAAATTTTTATCGCGTTTGTACTTCGTTTGATATGGTTTTTTTGCGAAACAAAAAACATGCAGAAAACAGGAACTGGCACTGGATCAATAGGTTAGTCCAATAAATCATATAAAAAGTTGCCAAAAATATGTGGAAGTTGTATAATATTGGCATGAAACAATCAAAAAATTATAGATACGACGGAGACGTATCAACATCCCCAAGCTTAATTCCTGCTCGTCCTTTAGTAGGTAAATGATAAAAAAGATAATTTTTGACGTGGAATGCTACCTAGCATAAACTTGATCATATATCTAATCATGGCATGAATATTAAGACATAAGTGATTCAAAGCAATAGTCTATAATTTGACATAAAGACATCAATACTCAGGCATCCCAACACACAATCGTGTCTTTCAAAATATCAACGCTAAATAAAGCTATCCCTACAAAATCATATAGTCTTGTCATGCTCTGTCTTCTTAACACAATGTATTTATCATGCACAACCCCGATGACAAGCTGAGCAATTGGTTCATACTTTTTAACGCGCTTCAACTTTTTCAACCCTCACGCAATACATGAGCGCAAGCCGTGGATATAGCACTATAGGTGGAATAGAGTATGATGATGGGGTAAATATAGAGAAGACAAAAAGGTAAGAAAGTCTCACATCAACGCGGCTAACCAACGGGCTATGGCGATTCCCATCAATTGATATCAATGCGAGGAGTAGGGATTGCCATGCAACGAATGCACTAAGAGCTATAAGTGTATGAAAGCTCCATATGAAAACTAAGTGGGTGTGCATCTAATCCTATAATGAAAAATTCCCACTAGTATGTGAAAGTGACAACATAGGAGACTCTCCATATGAAAAACATGGTGCTACTTTGAAGCACAAGTGTGGAACTAGCATGCCCCTTCTCTCTTTTTATTTCTTTATTTCTTTCTTTCTTTTCTTTTTTTCCTTTTCTTCTTCTTTTTTCTTTATATATATATATATATATATATATATATATATATATATATATATATATATATTTCTCTCATTGTCCGGAGTCTCATCCCGACTTGTGGGGGAATCATAGTCTCCATCATCCTTTCCTCACTTGGACATGCTCGAATAAGGAATAATGATGATCATCACACTTCTATTTACTTATAACTTAATATTACAACTCAATACCTATAACAAAGTATGACTCTATATGAATGCCTCAGGCAATACCAGGATGTGCAATGATCTAGCGTAACATGTATGAAAAATGATGAATGGTGGCGGAGCCACAAATACTATCTCAACTATATGATCATGCAAAGCAATATGACAATGAATGCTCAAGTCATCCAAACGGAAGTGGTGGCGGTTGCATCGCAATATATCTCGGAATGGCTACGGGAAGGCCATAATAGGTAGGTATGGTGGCTGTTTTGAGGAAGATATAATAAAGCTTATGTGTGATAGAGCGTATTATATCACGGGGTTTGGATGCACCGGCGAAGTTTGTACCGACTCTCAAGGTGAGAAAGGGCAATACATGGTACCGTAGAGGCTAGCAAATTGCGGAAAGGTAAGAGCGCGTATAATCCATGGACTCACATTAGTCATAAAGAGCTCATATACTTATTGCGAAAGTTTATTAGCCCTCGAAGCAAAGTACTACTACGCATGCCCCTAGGGGGATAGATTGGTAGGAAAAGACCATCGCTCATCCCCGACCACCACTCATAAGGAAGACAATCAATAATAAATCATGCTCCAACTTAATAGCATAATGAGAGACTATACGTGCATGCTTCGGGAATCACAAACCTTAACACCAATATTATTACTAACCACAACCGTTTACTAGTACCTCCCACATATTCCATCTCTATATCGCAAAACTATTGCAAGGAATCAAACATATCATATTCAGTGATCCACAAGTTTTATGTAGGATTTTATGACTAACCATGCAATTGACCAATTACTTTTGACTCTCTAAATAGATATAAGTGAAGCATGAGAGTTTAATTCTTTCTACAAAAGATCATGCTTTAATAAATATAAGTGAAGAAAAAGAGCATTCTTCAAATAACGGTTTTCTATGTGAAGAGAAACAGGCAATCCAAACTTCAAATGATATAAGTGAAGCACAGGAAGCATTCTATAAAGCCATACTCAAAAGATATAAGTGAAGTGCAATGAGCATTCTATAAATCAACCATGGACTATCTCATACCAGCATGGTGCATAAAAGAAAAATGAAAACTAAGCACAAAATACGCTCCAAGATTTGCACATATCACATGAACGAAACGAGAACGAAAACATACTGATACTTGTTGAAGAAAAATGGGATGCCTTCCGGGGCATCCCCAAGCTTAGATGCTTGGGTCTCCTTGAATATTTACTTGGGGTGCCTTGGGAATCCCCAAGCTTGATCTCTTGCCTATCCTCCTCCTCATATCGAGACCTCCTCGATCTTTGATCACTTCATCCACACAAAACTCAACAGAAAGCTTGGTAAGACCCGTTAGTATAATAAAGAAAATCACTACTCTAAGTACTGTTGCAAACCAATTCATATTTTTTTTGCATTGTAGCTACTGTAATATAACTTTTCCATGGCTTATACCACCAATAAAATCGATAGTTTCATCAAAACAAGCAAAACAATGCATCAAAAACAGAATCTGTCTTAAACAGGACAATCTGTAGTAATCTGAACATTCACCATACTTATATTACTCCAAACATTTTGCAAAATTTGGAACAAATAAAAAATTTGTATAGAAATAATTTGCAAAAAAATTCAGAAGCTTTTGACATTCCAGTAAAAAATGTAAAATCGCGCACTACAGCTATAGTTTCTGTTTTTGCACCGCACATACCAACAAGCAATCTACTCATCCTAAAGGCAAATCTTGGCACATTATTTCTATAATACAATGGAATTTTACAAGGGTATAATTATTTTTGTGAAGAATCTTCATGAAAAATTCTACATTGTTTCCATGAGCATGAACACAAGTGTTCAAGGTCGACCCTCACTTCTCCAATGCATAACTTCCAATCGCTTCTCTTTTGTGAAAAAGTTTTTAAGTTACCCTCTATTTTTTTTAAACTTTATAAAAGCACTCAATAGAAAGAAATGACTCCCTAAAACTTCCAGGTTGTCTCCCTGGCAGCGCTTTCTTTAAAGCCATTAAGCTAGGCATAAAGTGCTCAAGTAACGAATCCACCCGGGTCCCAAGGTATATCAAAGCCAATTTTAATTAACAATGATTTGGCATTTAGTAATGAGCACAAAGCAACATATATCATGCAATGAAGAAGTCTAACTCTCTTCCTATGCATCGGCATGTCATACGAGAACAATTCGTGCATGTCAAGTAAAGGCCAATACATAACATAAGAAGGTTCTTGCAAATTTTTTGTGTTGGAAACATAGAGAGGCGGAGATGTAGTCCCTCTCTCATAATAATTGCAAGTAGGAGCAGAAAGCACATGCATATTATACTCATCAAAATCATCATGTGCAATGGTAAAAGGCAACCCATCAATGTAATCTTTAATAAGTGCAAATTTCTCCGATATAGTGTAGTTGGGAGAATTCAAAAAGATAATAGGACTATCATGTGTTGGTGCAATAGCCAAAAATTAATTCTTATTATAAGAAACTATAGCGAGTTCATCTCCATAAGCATAATTCATATTGGCATCATGGCCACAAGCATAGCAAGCATCAAGTTCATCAAAAAGGGATATTTCAAACGAATCAACGGGATCATAGCATTCATCCTTCAGTAAGCATGAAGGGAAATTAAATAATGTATGAGTTGAAGATTTATTCTCAATAAAAGGTGGGGATGGGTATCTAATCCGCTCTTCCTCCTTTTGTTCTTCGCTCTCCTCATCATCTTTTTCATCCAATGAGCTCACAGTTTCTTCAATTCCTATTTCCATAGACCCCTGCAAAATATTAGTCTCTTCTCATACAGCGGAGACTTTCTCAATAAATATATCAATATCGGAATTGTATTTATAATTTTCGTAGAAATATTTGAGTATAGCAAAATTTTCGGTTCTATAAACATCATCATCAAAAGCTTCATACTTTTCAAACAAAGATTCAGTTTCATAAGCACGCTTAAAAGCAACAAAATCCTGTATTCGTTCCACATCATAGTAATCATATCTACCATCAGCATAAGAAGCTAAGGTTTCATTATCATTAAATTTGCATGAAAAGGGAAGGTGTAGAGCGCTCATCCTAGAGCAACAAGTATAATCATATCTCTCGCATAAATTCCAAGCATACCAATGCAACATATCAATTTGATCCCATAATAATTTCCCTTTTTGTGTCAAGCGATAATACCTAAAGTTTTCATGTTGACCCAACGTTACTCCCATTATCAAGTTGACCGGGGTTTTCTTAGGATTATCAAAAGTAGTGCATGATATTTTTCACATAACGAGCATCGAGGGTTTTGGGAGGTTCCCCATCTCCATGAGTAGCAAGTACAACTATTTTTTTGGTATTTCGTGTTTCATATCCATAAATAAAGATAGAGAACAACTTAGAACAGGAAACAAAAACTACTTAGTGATAAAGCAAACAAGCACACATGAGAATATTCACCCCACGCTATTGCTCCCCGGCAACGGCGCCAGAAAAAGGTCTTGATAACCCACAAATATAGGCGATCGTTTGTAGCCTTCTTCGATAAATAAGAGTGTCGAACCCAATGAGGAGCTAAAGGCAGAAAAAATATTCCCTCAAGTTCTATCGACCACAGATACAACTCTACGCACACTTGACGTCCGCTTTACCTAGAACAAGAATAAAACTAGAAGTACTTTGCAAGAATAAAACTACAGATAACTTGCAAGGTAATAAAAGTGGATAGCTTTCGTCAACGAGAAAGTCATTTGTCCCTAGGCAATCGATAACAAGTACCGGTAATCATTCTTGCGATTTTATATGAGGGAGAGGCATGAGCTAACATACTTTCTCTACTTGGATCATATGTACTTACAATTGGAACTCTAGAAAGCATCTGCAACTACTAAAGATCATTAAGGTCGTGAAACCCAACCATAGCATTAAGTATCAAGTCCTCTTTATCCCATACGCAACAACCCACCTACTCGGGTTTAAGCTTTTGTCACTCTCGCAACCCACCTTAAGCAAATCATGAACGTATTGCAACACCCTACAACGGGGACCCCTCACGTTTGCGCGAGACGGAGGGCATCGTAGGACAGCACCATAAATAAAACATACAATCATACCAAGCAAGATCACGATTAACCCACAGGACAAAACGGATCTACTCAAACATCATAGGATAGCCAAATATCATTGGGAAATAATATATGGAGTTGAGCACCATGTTTAAGTAGAGCTTACAACAGGGAGAAGGGGTGTTACACTACTGCATGGGGGGGAGAGAGTTGGTGTTGATGGTAGCAAGATTGTTGATGTAGATCGCTGTCACGATCCTTGCCCCGGCGGCACTCTGGCGCCACCGGGAGATAGGGGGAGAGAGCCCCCTTCCTTATTCTTCTTCCTTGGCCTCCCCCTAGATGGGAGGAGAGTTCCCCTTTTGTTCCCTGGTCTCCATGTTGGCGGAGAGGCGGGAGCCCCTCCGAGATTGGATCTCCCTCTCTGTTCTCTTCTATTTCACGTTCCCCAGATATGGCCCTTCAAGGTTTCTTAAATTCCTGTAGATCCGTAACTCCGATTGCGCTGACATTTTTACACGATTTTTTTCCATAAATTACTTTTCTTGCGCGAGAAGAAGGGCCCCAACCGACCTTCGAGGAGGGCACAAGATACCTGGGCGCGCCTGCCACCCCCAGGCGCGCCCTAGTGGGTTGTGGGCACTGTGGGCCCCCGTTTGCATTGATGCCACCTCCCAGAAATCACATATATTCCAAAATACTTCTCCGTGAATTTTTATCGCGTTTGGACTTCGTTTGATATGGATTTTCTGCGAAACAAAAAACATGCAGAAAACAGGAACTGGCACTGGATCAATACGTTAGTCCAATAAATCATATAAAAAGTTGCCAAAAATATGTGAAAGTTGTATAATATTTGCATGAAACAATCAAAAATCATAGATACGACAGAGACGTATCAGTGCTCACATGCGCGCGCCGAGGGGGAGCGCCCCCTGACCTCATGACTCTTTGGTGGGTCCCCTCCTGGTATTTCTTTCGCAAGAATTTTTTATAAATTTCAAAATAATTCTTCATAAATTCTCGAGTCATTTGGAGCTGTGGAGGATATCTATCTCTGTTGTAGCTTTTTCAGGTACATAATTCCAGCTGTCGGCAATCTTCCTCTTCATGTGAAACTCGCAAAAATAGGAGACACAATGCATTATAACTACTTCATAAAGTGAAATAACAACTTAAAATATTATAAATAATAGTAGGAAAACATGATGCAAAATGGATGTATTAGGCAGCGAAGTTGTTGGTGTAGATTGCGGATACGTCTCCGTCGTATATATAATATTTTATTGTTTCATGCCAATATTCTACAACTTTCATATACTTTTGGCAACATTTTATACTATTTTTTGGGACTAACATATTGATCCACTGCCCAGTGCCAGTTCTTGTTTGTTGCATGTTTTTTGTTTCGCGGAAAATCCGTATCAAACGGAGTCCAAACGGGATAAAAACTTACGGAGATATTTTTTTGGAATATACGTGATTTTTCAGAAAAAGAATCAACGCAAGACGATGCCCGAGGGGCTCACAAGGACAGAGGGCGCGCCTCTGGTCCTTGTAGTCACCCCGTAAGGCGGTTGGTCCCCTTCTTATGGCGCAAGAAAGCTAATATCCGGATAAAAATCGTGTTAAAATTTCAGCCCAATCGGAGTTATGGATCTCCGTGAATTTAAGAAACGGTGAAAGGCCAGAATCTAGGAGCGCAGAAACAGAAGGAAATAGGGAGAGAGAGAGAGAGAGAGAGAGAGAGAGAGAGAGAGAGAGAGAGAGAGAGAGAGAGATCCAAACTTGGAGGGGCTCCCGCCCCTCCGCCTCCATGGAAGCCAAGGACCAAAGGGGAAATCCTTCTCCCATCTAGGGGGAAGGTCAAGGAAGAAGAAGAAGAAGGGGGGCTCTCTCCCCCTCTCTCCCGGGGGCGTCGGAACGCCACAGGGTCCATCATCGTGACCGTAATCTACACCAACAACTTTGCCGCCATCATCACCAAGTCTCTCCCCATCTATGCAACAGTGTAACACCTCTTCTCCCTGCTGTAATCTCTACTTAAACATGGTGCTCAATGCTATATATTATTTCCCAATGATGTATGGCTATCCTATGATGTTTGAGTAGATCCGTTTTGTCCTACGAGTTAATTGCTGATCGTGATTGGTTTGAGTTGCATGTTTTATTATTGGTGCTGTCCTATGGTGCTCTCCGTGTCAGGAAAGCGTGAGGGATCCCCGCTATAGGGTTTGAAATATGTTCATGGTTTGCTTATTGTCTGTGTTGCGTGAGTGATAGAAACACAAACACGGATAAGTGGGTTATGGCGTATGGTAATAAATAGGACTTGATACTTTAATGTTATGGTTGGGTTTTACCTTAATGATGTTTAGTAGTTGCGGATGCTTGCTAGAGTTTCAATCATAAGTGCATATGATCCAAGGAGAGAAAGTACGTTAGCTTATGCCTCTCCCTCATATAAAATTGCAATAATGATTACCGGTCTAGTTATCGATTGCCTTGGGACAAATAACTTTCTGGTGACAAAAAGCTCTCTACTCAAACTAACTTAGTTGTGTCTTTATCTAAAAAGCCCCTAGCTTTTATTTACAAGCTCTTTATTATCTTGCAAACCTTTCCTATCACACCTACAGAGTACTTATAGTTTCATACTTGTTCTAGGTAAAGCGAATGTCAAGTGTGCGTAGAGTTGTATCGGTGGTCGATAGAACTTGAGGGAATATTTGTTCTACCTTTAGCTCCTCGGTGGGTTCGACACTCTTATTTATCAAGAAAGGCTACAACTGATCCCCTATACTTGTGGGTTATCAAGACCTTTTTCTGGCGCCGTTGCCGGGGAGCAATAGCGTGGGGTGAATATTCTCGTGTGTGCTTGTTTGCTTTATCATTAAGTAGTTTTTATTTTCTGTTCTAAGTTGTTTTCTATCTTTAGTTATGGGTAGGAAACGCAAAATACCAAAAAAATTAGTTGTACTTGCTAAACCAATGGTTGAAGAACCACCCAAAATATATCATACTACTGAAGTTTTCTACTTGGATCATCTTCGATCCATTTGTGCTCGTGCTGAAAACCCAACTAGCTTAGTTGAAGGAAAATCATTAAATGAGCATGCTTATTTTGTGCGACACCGTTTATCTCAAAAAGAGAAACTTTAATGGCATCATATTAATAGTTTGTATTGCTATGCTTTGAATTTATGCGAAATACATGATTTTACTTGTTGTTCTGAGGACCCTAGAAAACAATTTCGCTTCCAATGTGAGTTTAAGGTTAATGGAATCTTATATTCTTATGCCAAGGGTGTTTATAATTACTTTGATATTGAACAAATTTAAGAATTTGTTGCTTTTAAGGGTGCTTACGAAATTGCTTCTTTGATTGAAAAGTATGATGCTACTCTTTACAAATCTAATTTTTTTTGCCATACTTAAATATTGCTATGAAATATATGCTTCTAATGCTTATGTTAAGCCATATATTGAGGACTCCTCCGCTGTCCACGAGGAGACTAATATTTTGCAGGAAACTATGGAAGAAGAAATTGCTGAAACTGGGAGCTCATTAGATGAAAAAGATGATGAGGAGAGCGAAGAACAAAAGGAGGAAGAGCAGATTAGCTACCTGTCGGGGATATACCCCGCGGTATGACCCGGCCGGAAGTATGACCCGGCCGGACTTGGCGCTTCACCGATGACCCGCCGGAGGACTAACGACTCACGAGCCTGACGACTCATGGATGGCCCCGATGGCGGGTCAGATAGAAGACAAGGCCCAAGGCCCAGAAGGCCGGCTCACGTTTATGATGGGCCGGCTTAATAAGAAAGGGATGACGAATGTTTCCTTTACGAGGAAGCAAGACCCGGACTTGTATTCAACTTGTAAGAAAAGATAGACTAGTACTAGTCCTATTAGGATTCCACATGTAACCCGCCCCTCTAACTTATATAAGGAGGGGCTGGGCTCCCCAAGAGGGACAAGCAAGAAGAAACAATCTTTAGGGCTAGACACAAAGAGCCGGCCAACCCGGCGACTCACTCATGATCAGAATGAGACCTAGCCTCAAACAGCATGTAGGGTTATTACCGGATGATGTTTCCCGGGGCCCGAAGCTGTCTAAATCCCTGTCTTATGTTGCGTCTCTCGATTCCGCCCAACCCCTCTCAAGCTACCACATAGATGCGTTGGCCTCGCGACTAAGTCCTCACACCAAGGACATCTGCCGTGACAATTCCACGACAGTTGGCGCCCACCGTGGGGCCTGCGCATGTGGTGTTGAGTTCTTGAAGGGATCTTTCCCAGGGTTTCGAGAAGCTCGTGATTGTTCAAATAAAGAAAAGTTGGTTTGAAAAGATCTGCATCGACTTCAAGTTCAATAGTTCAGATTTATAATCTATGATATTTGAGTTTAAGAAGAATTAAGGTTGAGATATTTGCGTCCGTCGCCGCCGTCCGATGATCCGCCGAAGCTCACAGACATCAAATCCCAGGGAAGGCAAAGACAGCCGATTTCTGCGGCACCTAGTATTGGTTGGACACAAAAGGCGCTAAGACCAAGGTGGACAAGTTCCAATAAGGAAACCACCGCTGGTACTAAATTGGATGGAAACCGGAGACGTGGTCAGCTCCAACTAGTACTAATACTACCCTATCATGTGGAGAAATCAGCAAACGTGACTTTAGCTAACAAGCACTACTATGATTCACGTAGTACTAAGAACCACCAGTGTAATTATGAAGGAAAAGGCAACTGCCTAGCACACACGGATGAAGAATCCAAGAGGCAGAGGGGATCAGTCAGGTCAAAACTGCGGCGGCAGAGAAAACCAGCTGAAAGTCTATACCATCAAAACAAAAGGTTGGGACAATGCCCCAGGCGTCAACTCCAATCCGAGTAGCAGTACGCACAAGAAAGCTAGTCGGAGTCTGGTTCAAAGAAAGGAAAGGGGAAAAGGAGTCAGCCCGCAGGTGATCAGACCGGACGCAGGTCCTTTTTCGGATGTCACATCCAAACAGTAACAAGGAAAGAAGGAAAATGCCAATATCGCTGACGACCACATATTGTCAAGGGTTGGTCGAGGCTACCAATGGAAGACCAGGCAACATGCTCCACGTGAAGACCAAGCCAAAAGAAGAAATCAGATGACTGTGGCCATCATACGTCACATCAAGACAATTATGAGCGAAAAGTGAAAATTATACAAACTACGACAAACATTGGCAAGGCCTTGAAAGGATCAACACAAAAATTCTTGGTTATCTACGGACGGCGTATAGTAATCATCCGTCGCCTAAAATCAGGTGATATTTATCCTATATATTTTGTTAAGTACATGTTGATTTCCTTCGACAAACAACGACTCCGCCCTGTTGTATGTTTTGTCAGCAGGACAATTGTGGTTTATACCATGGTTACGGAGCACGTACTTACAACATTGCGCCCGGCGTTCGTCCGTGCCTCATTACCCGGTAAATGGACGCGCGAGCCGCCACCCTTGTGGCCCGGACTACTTCAACTCACCGGAACCGTCCCTGTGATTGACTCGTCCGTCCGCGCCGCCTTACAACGCCACGGACGACTCGCCCGTCCGCCCTCGTGGCCGGTTCACGTGTCCGCGCCGGCTTACAACGCCGTGGCTGACTCGCTGTCCGCGCCGGCTTACAAACGTCGCGGCCGACTCACCCGTCCGCACTGGTTTACCACGCCGCGGCCTGTTCACCCATGAGCGACTTCAACTTCACCTAGCAATCATCAATTTCATGGCGGATTATTTC
The DNA here is from genome assembly GCF_018294505.1 of Triticum aestivum. Taxonomy (NCBI): domain Eukaryota; kingdom Viridiplantae; phylum Streptophyta; class Magnoliopsida; order Poales; family Poaceae; genus Triticum; species Triticum aestivum. The sequence goes on along the minus strand of NC_057808.1, from coordinate 66,439,728 downwards.
CGGCCTGGCACATCAGGTGATATCCATCTAAAATATATTTTATTGGTACATATTATTTTTTATCAAAGAGCAGTTTATCTTTGTCTTGGTCTGCAATATTGTTGATGCAGGACAATTGTTCACTACATCAAAACGATGTGGTTAACTCGCCCATCCGCACCGGCTTACAACGCCACGGCCGACTCATCTGTCTGTGCTGCCTCTGATGCAACGGTCGTCTTTACCATCCGTCTCTCACGGGTTGGTCTATATCAACAAACCGGGCCGCACCTGTCTACATGAGCTGTTCATTGAATATGAGCGAGTCACTGCTTGGGAAGCCCGGTTTTCTTCCAACAAATTGGAGGCGAATTATCATGTATTATCAGCCGCCGTCTGCACTGGATGGCTCAATGGGCAGGCGCACAAGTCGCCGCCACTACAGTTTGGTTAAACTTCAAACAATCAGTTGGAAGGAACCATTGGCCGAGTTGCTGACACGGCTCATACGAGATCATTTATAAACCCGCCGCAGTCACCTCAACCTTCTGTGAATTCACATAACGCTATCAACGCTAATGATATACACCTTCTGCTATGGTAAAATATGGAGAATCTCGAGCCAACTCCTCGAGTCGTCCCGAGACTCGGGGGCTACAATGGTATGACTCGGCAAAGTTAGCCAGTTTCAATGAATTCAAGAAGTCCGGGTCAATGAAGGGAAAAATAACCCAACCCCGGGGATTACTGCTAGATCGATGAAAATTTAAGGGCCGTCAGAAGATTTCTGGCTCAAAATAAGGATTCTGGTTCAAAATCCGGTTCAAGGACAATCTCTCTCCCACAAACCATTGAAGCTCTTAATATCCGGTTTAAAAAACCGGTTCAAGGAAAATTTATTTACCACAAAGCTTTGAAGCTCTCTAATCCGGTTCAAAATCCAGCTCAAGGTAAATTTATCTCTCACAAAGTTTTAAACTTTCAAATCTGATTTAAAGTTCCGGTTTAAAAAGAATTAATCTCTCACAAGTTCGAGTTCTCAGAAAGATTAAAGGGTGCCAAAAAGGGCTTGCTGCCATGATGCACGGTTCAAACATGGGTATCCCGCTTTACGGCTTATCTTATTATGGTAACTTGGGGCTTCCGGCTCATCAAGTATAGCTGTCAGTACCCTCTTGATTGGCGCAATGCCAAAACTTATATGGTCACTTGGGGGCTTCCTGTTCAAACATAGGTCGTATTCGAACCAAAGAGAACATAGCTGTCGGTACCCTTTTGATCGGCACACTGCCAAACTCACTAGGGGGCTTCTTGATCGTATTCGAATCATAGCTCAACCCCTTTTGGGTCCGACGTGGATCGTATTCGAATCAGCGTCGTTAAACAACTCTCAAGGTCATTTGGGGGCTTCCTGTTCAAACATAGGTCGTATTCGAACCAAAGAGAACATAGCTGTCGGTACCCTCTTGATCGGCAACGCCAAAGCCACTGGGGGCTACATGATTGTATTCGAATCCTAGCTTAACCCCTTTGGAACGGTTTACTGATTGTATTCGAATCAGAAGCCTTGATTTTCTTTTTGTCTGGATTAAGTTTTTTGAACGCAGTCTTTTGGGTTTTGAGACTTTTTGTTCATATCTGAAGCATATATGAGTAACTTCTATTTAACCCGGCTCGACTTTGGACGATAAGTCGCCAGCATGTGACAATCATAAACATTTGGAAGTTTTTGCTTCAAAAGATTGGGTTATCACCCTTACTGCACAGGTATCATAAGCCGGCAGTATGATTCAATATCACAGGTATGATATTATTTATACATGATTATGTTTAAACCGGCCCTGGCTTTTGACGTTAAGTCGCCAGGGCATATGTTGTTTAAGCTCTGTGCAGGATTTGCAGAACTATGACTTATATAAATGCTTAAAATCCAAGCTCATCATTAAAATTGATGCTTCAAAATGATTATCCGTTCTGGATTTTCTCAAAGGCTGTAAGCCGCCGGGTTATAAAAAGTCTAGCTTACAAGAGAGGCGTATTAAATCGCTATCGGTCAAGAGCCACTGGGTATTTAAACTCCAGATTTACTTGTCAACAGATAAGGTATTCAAAGTCGCTTTGGCGCAATGGCTATTATTTTATCAATGGATATGGTTTTTTCTACAATGGAAGGAATAGTCCCGAGTCGCTGCAGGCTTACGACCCGGCACTTGGGGGCTACATTATTCAAATTGAGATTACATTAAATATGCAAGTCCCATATAGCTGCCAGCATGCACCATGGCACTTGGGGGCTAATGCAAAGTCATTTTTTGCTCAACTTATTGAAGACCCGACTCATCACATTGTAGATGAGCCGGCCCTTGGGGGCTACCAATTGCTCCTGTCGAAAATTCAAGGTACACAAGCCTTAAACCATTATATTGAAAGATCCACTACTCAGTTGGTAGAGTACAAAGCTCTTAACCTTGTGGACGTGGGTTCAAGCCCCATGGTGGAGATTACATCATATGCTGTTATTATCAATGAATCATATACAAAGTCCCAGCTCGGTAATATCTTACTGACCCGACCCTTGGGGGCTACGCTTTGCTGGTCAAGTTTACATGATTATATTTACAAAGTCTCTGTTCATTATTGCATAATGACCCGGCTCTTGGGGGCTACGCTGGTTGAAGTTTTTATGAGCATAAGGCAATTACAAGTCCCAGGTTGCTGCAAGCATGACAACCCAGCACTTGGGGGCTACATATGTGGAATATTCAGTTTGTGACTAATGATTGAGATGAATAACTCGGATTTCTTCAAGGTTGCAACACTTATATTGAAGCAAGTCTTAAGTTATCACTATGTTCTCCTCTTAAGACTTGGGGGCTACAGGTGATATGTATATAAGGGAGAAAAAAATCTTCAAATTCTCATTTTGGAGTAGACCAGATTAACCCGGTGTCTGCAACAATCATGACCCGGCATCATTTGTTTATAACCCGACAATTTTGGCAATCATCGGCAAGATTTACATCTTTAAGCCGGCTGAATATCAGTTGAATATTTCAAGACCAATATTTTTGTCAAATCAGAGCATTGAAGGCCGACTCAAATGGATTATTTCTTATAATATTTCTTTACAAGAGCCAATGCCAGCAAATGGATTATGAAGCTGTCCTATTGACCCGGATTTTCTAGGAGAAAATGTCAAGGACTTAAGGATGATCAGGTGCCGCTTACAAGAATATTTAACCCGGAGCACAACCTGTCAAATTTGTTCTTGTGTTTGTTTTACAGGATCAGTTTAACATGGATAAATCCAAAATTAAACTGGGGGCTAATGTCGGGGATATACCCCGCGGTATGACCCGGCCGAAAGTATGACCCGGCCGGACTTGGCGCTTCACCGATGACCCGCCGGAGGACTAACGACTCACGAGCCTGACGACTCATGGATGGCCCCGATGGCGGGTCAGATAGAAGACAAGGCCCAAGGCCCAGAAGGCCGGCTCATGTTTATGATGGGCCGGCTTAATAAGAAAGGGATGATGAATGTTTCCTTTACGAGGAAGCAAGACCCGGACTTGTATTCAACTTGTAAGAAAAGATAGACTAGTACTAGTTCTATTAGGACTCCACATGTAACCCGCCCGTCTAACTTATATAAGGAGGGGCTGGGCTCCCCAAGAGGGACAAGCAAGAAGAAACAATCTTTAGGGCTAGACACAAAGAGCCGGCCAACCCGGCGACTCACTCATGATCAGAATGAGACCTAGCCTCAAACAGCATGTAGGGTTATTACCGGATGATGTTTCCCGGGGCCTGAAGCTGTCTAAATCCCTGTCTTATGTTGCGTCTCTCGATTCCGCCCAACCCCTCTCAAGCTACCACATAGATGCGTTGGCCTCGCGACTAAGTCCTCACACCAAGGACATCTGCCGTGACAATTCCACGACACTACCCATGCCCACCTTCTAATGAGAGTAACTCTCCAACTCATACATTGTTTAATTTCCCTTCGTGCTTATCTAAGGATGATTACTATGATAATTGCTACGATCCCTTTGATTTGTTTGAAATATCCCTTTTTGATGAAATTGATGCTTGCTATGCTTGTGGCCATGATGCCAATGTGAGTTATGCTTATGGAGATGAACTTGCTATAGTTCCTTATGTTAAGAATGAAATTGTTGCGATTGCACCTACGCATGATAGTCCTATTATCTTTTTGAATTCTCCCAACTACACTATATTGGAGAAGTTTGCTCCTATTAAAGATTGTATTGATGGGTTGCGTTCTACTATTGCACATGATGATTTTGATAAATATAATATGCATGTGCTTGCTGCTCCTACTTTCAATTATTATGAGAGAGGAACTACATCTCCGCCTCTCTATGTTTCCAATACGATAAAATTGCAAGAAACTGTTTATACTATGCATTGGCCTTTACTTTGTGTGCATGAATCATTCTTTTATGACATACCGATGGATAAGAAGAGAGCTAGACTTCATCATTACATGATATATGTTACTTTGTGCTCACTACTAAATTACAAATCATTGTTAATTAAAATTGGCTTTGATATACCTTGGGATCCGGGTGGATCCATTACTTGAGCACTATATGCCTAGCTTAATGGCTTTAAAGAAAGCGCTGCCAGGGAGACAACCCGGAAGTTTTAGAATGTCATTTGTTTCTGTTGAGTGCTTTTAAATAGTTTAAAAACAAAAATAAAATAAAGAGGGGAACCTAAAACTTTTTCAAAAAGAAAAGTGAAAGTGAGAAAGACGAGCATTGTTAAAATGAGAGCTAGCCTTGAACTTTGTTCATGCCCATGGAAACTTTGTGAACCTTGATTACAGAAAATTTTCAACAAAAGAAAGTATCCCCTTGTATCAATCCATTTTTTTATAAAATAATGTGCCAACGTTTGCCGTTAGGATGATTAGATTGCTTGTTTGGCATGTGTGGTGCAAAAACAGAAACTTTGGCTGTAGTGCGCGATTTTACATTTTTTACTGGAAAGTCAAACGCTTCTCAAATTTTTTGCACAGTACTTCTATACAAATTGTTTATTTTGTCCTAATTTGTCAGAATTTTTGGAGTTACAGAAGTATGGTAGATTTTCAGATTGCTACAGACTATCTTGTTTTTGATAGATTCTGTTTTTGATGCATTGTTTTGCTCGTTTTGATGAAACTATTGATTGCATCGGCGGTATAAGACATACAATGCAAAATAAAATATGAATGAGTTTGCAATAGTACTTAAAGTGGTGATTTGTTTTATTATACTAATGGATCTCACGAGGGTTTTGTTAAGTTTTGTGTGATTGAAGTTTTCAAGTTTTGGGTGAGATCACGATGCATGAAGGAATAAGGAGTGGCAAGAGCCTAAGCTTGGGGATGCCCAAGGCACCCCAAGGTAATATTCAAGGACTCCCAAGCAACTAAGCTTGGGGATGCCCCGGAAGGCATCCCCTCTTTCTTCTTACGATCATCGGTAATTTTACTTGGAGCTATATTTTTATTCGTCACATGATATGCGTAAATCTTGGAGCGTCGTGTGATTTTTTTCTTTTAATAAATGCACCATGCTGGTATGAGATAGTCCTTGCTTGATTTATAGAATGCTTTGCACTTCACTTATATCTTTTGAGTATGGCTTTATAGAATGCTTCATGTGCTTCACTTTTATCATTTCAAGTTTGGATTGCCTGTTTCCCTACACATAGAAAACCGCCATTTGTAGAATGCTCTTTTGCTCACTTGTATTGTTAGCGCGTGGGCATATCTTTTTTAGAAAGAATTAAACTCTCTTGCTTCACTTATATCTATTTAGAGAGTTGACAGGAATTGGTCATTCACATGGTTAATCATAAAATCCTACATAAACTTGTAAGATCACTGAATATGATATGTTTGATTCCTTGCAATAGTTTTGCGATATAAAGATGGTGATATTAGAGTCATGCTAGTGGGTAATTGTGGATTGTAGAAATACTCGTGTTGAAGTTTGTGATTCCCGTAGCATGCACATATGGTGAACCGTTATGTGATGAAGTCGGAGCATGATTTATTTATTGATTGTCTTCCTTATGAGTGGTGGTCGGGGACGAGCGATGGTCTTTTCCTACCAATCTATCCCCCTAGGAGCATACGCGTAGTACTTTGTTTCTATGACTAATAGATTTTTGCAATAAGTATGTGAGTTCTTTATGACTAAGGTTGAGCCCATGGATTATACGCACTCTCACCTTTCCACCATTGCTAGCCTCTCCAATGCCGCACAACTTTCGCCGGTACCATACACCCACCATATACCTTCCTCAAAACAGCCACCATACCTACGTATCATCGCATTTCCATAGCCATTCCGAGATATATTGCCATGCAACTTCCATCATCATCATATATATGACTTGAGCATTCATTGTCATATTGCTTTGCATGATCGTAAGATAGCTAGCATGATATTTTCATGGCTTGTCCGTTTTTTTGATATGTTTGCTATGCTAGATCATTGCACATCCTGGTACACTGCCAGAGGCATTCATATGGAGTCATATTGTTCTAGATATCGAGTTGTAATATTGAGTTGTAAGTAAATAAAAGTGTAATGATCATCATTATTAGAGCAGTGTCCCAGTGAGGAAAGGATAATGGAGACTATGATTCCCCCACAAGTCGGGATGAGACTCGAGATGAAAAAATAAAAAAAATAAAAAAAGAGGCCAAAAAAAGGGAGGGCCAACAAAAAATGAGAGAAAAAGAGAGAAGGGGCAATGATACTATCCTTTTACCACACTTGTGGTTCAGAGTAGCACCATGTTATTAATAGAGAGAGTCTCCTATGTTGTCACTTTCATATACTGGTGGGAATTTTTATTATAGAACTTGGCTTGTATATTCCGATGATGGGCTTCCTCAAATGCCTGAGGTCTTCATGAGCAAGCAAGTTGGATGCACACCCACTTAGTTTTCAGTTTGAGCTTTCATACACTTATAGCTCTAGTGCATCTGTTGCATGGCAATCCCTACTCACTTGCATCGATATCGATTGATGGGCATCTCCAAAAACTACAGAAAAAAGACACATCTGTGACATTTTGGGCCGAACGAATTTTTTTCTGTCATGCTTATGACACTTCTATGACGATAATTGTGACAAAACCCGGTATCATCATAGATGTGGTGGGCTCCTACTTCTATGACAAAAAATCATGACAGAAAATGGGCTTTTCGTCCTGGGCGGGCCGGAGACGCAGCTGCATGACATTCTTTGGGCCGTCCATGACGGAAAAAACGTGGTAGAAGCGAGGGCGAGGAAAATATCAGGGAGTTCCTGGTTACGGTGGGTGGTAGGGGCCGAGCGATGCACTGTGGTTTGCAAGTTTCTCTCGTGTACGCGTGTTTGTGCGAGGCGTTGGCTAACTGAACCCGAGCGATCGCACGTTACTGAACCCGAGCGATCATCCCTTGGCTGTTAACTAAACCCAAGCGATTCATTCGCTGCTGACCGAACCCGAGCAATTCCTTCGATGCTGCTGCTAACTGAACCCGAGCGATCGATCACTGCTGCTGCTTACTGAAGCCGATCGAACCCCCGTGCGAGATGTAGCCAGCCGGTGTTGGGTTACCTCTCGATGAACACTGACCGTTGCTACCGTGCACGCGGTATGTAGAACGAGTCGAGACGTGGTGAGTCGAGCCGGTTGGTTGGCTGTGGATGAACAGTTCCCGGTGGGGGTTGGATGAACAGTTCCCGGTGGGGGTTGGATGAACAGGACCCTGTGGTAGTAGGCCGTTGCCGCTGGATGAATAGGACCCTGAGGAGGCTGCCGCACCCCAGCCGGTTGGGGGTGGATGAACAGGACCCCATGGAGGCTCTATGAACAGCAGCCGGTGGAGGCTAGATGAACAGTAGCCGTGGCTGAACAGTAGACCATGGAGGGTGCAGGAGGTCGACGGTGGATGAACAGTAGCCCGTGGAGGCTGGAGCGAGGCAGTAGACGGTGGATGAACAGGACCCGTTTCGACCGTAGGCGCTCTAACACAAGTCAGTTTCCTCCATTTTGCGGTACGCCACACCCCTCCCGATCAACAGGACCCCGTTTCGACCGTAGGCACTCGAACACAAGTCCATTTCCTCCGTTTTTGCAGTATGCCAGACCCCTCCCGATGAACAGGATCTCGTTTCGACCGTGGCCGGTCGAAAACAAGGCCATTTCCTTCGTTCTGCAGTACGCCAGGCCCCGTTTCGGCTATTCTGTCCAAGCCGGTTGGCTCCCGTTGAAAAGGACGCATTCCGACCCAGTCGGTTGCCTCCCGATGAACAGGACGTTGTTTCTCCGTTCTGACCCAGCCGGTTCGCTGCCCGATGAACATGACGCCGTTGCTGTCGTCCGACGCCTCTCCATGTACACAAGCCCTGGCCGTCCGTATATATATGCGCGAGTACGCGCTCGAGACCCCGCCCGTATGTATGTACGTGGCTGTATTTTTTGCCCTGTGGCTGTACGTACGTGTACAGGACTTAGACGGGATTGCGTGAACTGCTATGTTGGGTGCTCTACAACGACACGTGCCGTTACTTACTCGGCCATGGTTCATACTTGCCGAGAGACTGATCGACCAGTATGTACGTACACATTCACGACCAGACAGACAAGGCTACGTACGCTTTGACCGGGTGGGTCCCAGCGGTCAGGGACGATAAGGACGCACTTCCTTGCGTGCGAAGATATAGCTGCTCGGTCCCAGCTGTCAGGGGGAGGAATCATTTTTATTTTGCGAGTAATAAGAAGGCACTTCCTTGTGTTCGAAGATGTAGCTGGTGGGTCCAGCTGTCTGCCTCACCGCCTAAAGTCCTCTTCCGATGGCTGTCCTTCGTTGACCACGCCGCATCGAGAGCACCAAGGCAATGGACGACGACGAGGCCTAGGAAGGGAACAACGTGGAGCCGGGGAAGACGCAGCAGTGGATGCCCACGTGGAGGGGAGTACGTGGGTCGACTGCTTTGGCTGCGGTGTGAGGCTGCCGTCGCCGGAGAATAACAGGAGGTGTGCGTGAGTATAGAGGGATGGCATGGCCAGCGGTGGCAGCACAGCCGGACACGGGAGGCAGGAGCAGGCGGCACGGCTTGCGCTGGTTTGGGCGGCTGGAGCAAGAAGACCAGAGGCTGAAGAAGCACGACGGCCGTTGGATGGACATCGTACGGTCACTGTAGCTAGAATCATTTACATTGACTAAGTTGAGAAAGCCCTTGGTACGCGTCAACTTAGTAGGCCCACAGGTCAGCCTCCAAAACGGCGCGCCCCAGATGTCAGGGGGAGGAATCATTTTTTGGGTGGCTGAAGTAAGAATATCCGAGATTGAAGAAGAAGCACGACATCCGTTGGATGGACATCCAACGGCCACTGCTGCTAGAACCGTGTGTTGACTATAAGTTGACAAAGCCTTGCATACGCGTCAACTTTGTTTTTGTTTTTTTAGGGGACGCGTCAACTTAGTAGTCCCACAAGTGTGTGACAGAGAACCTATAGCCCATTTGCGATTTGTAAGAATGTACATCCCATTTTTGAATTCTAATGGAATTTACTACAGCCCATTTACAGTTTTTTAAAAGTACAACGCATTTTCTAGCTAGGACAACGATTAATAATTTCAACCAACCGCTCGAAACAGAGTTCAATAGAATTTCCCACATTTTGATGGGATCCGAAATATTTTTATCCCAAAATTTCTAATCAGATTAAATATAATTTTAAATAAATTTGTATTACGTAAAAATCCAACGAAATATTGCACGTGCAACAAGTAATGAAATTAAGATTTTCAAATTCCAAAAATAATATATTTTTTAAACTAATTACGTGTTTGGTGCATTTTTATAGTTAGTGCCCAGTTTTTATAATTACATCCCATTTATTATTTCTTAAAGCCCATTTTCTTGTTAAGCCTAATGCATCCCTCCTAGGAAAGATTTGCAGCCTAGCTGGGCGGAGAATAACAAGTTGACCCGGATATTGTGTACAACTGTCGGCCCAGCTGCATTGCTGATGTTGAAAAAAGGCCTGTGTAGTACAGTACAACCTTACATGGCTACTCAGCCCACATTCAGCGATGCCGAAAAGGCCCAAACAAGGCTTCTGTACAACTTTTTGAAGTCACTGAGCTCAATTAATAACTTAAGAAAAAATTTAGAGTACAGTGGAACCTAATTAAAAGCTGTCACGAGCGAAGAAATAATTCAACGGGTCCCACTTGTGCGTGTGTACGTGTGTGTGTGTGTGGGAGAGAGAGAGACCCATATGCATTGCTGATGCTCAGTAAAAACTTATATAGTTGACACAACCATATATAACATCATAGCACAGTGAACTTGCATACAAAAATTTCACGCAGGCGGCACAATCACGGTGGAAGCAGTGGATCACTACGGGTAGGGCTATGTTGAAACCAACGAACTCGTACATAACGGTTCATCGTCTTTATCAATGACGGGGAACTATCTTGAATGCTGTGCAAAGAAAACAAACAGATAACACAATATATAAGATCTGCTAGAACATTAAGTTGACATACAACCCTTTCTAAAAAAAGTTCAGGTAAAAAAATAGAACAGGTCACAATCAAATGTACTGGCACATGAGTGCTTCACACCCATAGCTCGAATTTAACTAGTATCTCACAAGATTCAGTTGTTACCTCAAATTAGAGCACATCCAGGCAGCCAGCCCTGCCTCTTCTCCCAAAGAAGCAGTGGCCTCCGCCGGGCGATGGTGTAGGCCTTGTGCCATCCATTGTTCCGAGCAACACGGGGAAAGTCTGACGTTGACTCCTGTAATGGACGTCGTTGACGGACCCGGGCACCAGCGGCGGCGGCAAGACTTCGATTGATGGATTGACCACTTCTTCGACATGCACAAACACTCGATACAGGTACATTCCTAACGTGGTCTGCGGCGGCCTTGGTGGCGACGAATGGTACAACCCCTGTTCCTGCACCGGTATCTCAACACCAATCACCTTCGGTATGGTGGACGGCTTCTTCATCCATGCCATAACCGTCAGAGCCCAGCTGTCTGGAGGAACAAACATACTTACGAGCTCACCTCCAAGGTCGTTGATAAGCTCATTCATGGACTCGTTGTTCCAAGCACGTCAAGGCATGCCGTGGAAGGTAAGCTTTGTTAAAAAATCAATCTTAGAGGGCACCGAGCCCCATCCTGGGTGCCACCGATCAAAGCTCACCAGCGCGCCATCACAGAACAAATGCCGGGAAGATTCGAACACACGACTGTAGTCGAAAGTTGTCCGGAACCTGACGAAGAAATCAGCCGGTGGCGGACAGACTTCGACAAGCAAGTCACTTATTTGGATGCCGTGCGCAATGCCAAGAGCTTTGACAAGGTCGCCTGGAGAGACGGGGGGCTGGTCGCCGTTGATGGTTACCATCAGCACTTTGCCGGCAAACTGGTCGTCAAGCGCCGCCATGCCAGTTTTGAGCGACAACACGTAGCGCCCGGAGGCAGGACGAACCTCAGGATCTTCTGCTCGGAGATCCGCGTTGACCGGCAACATGATAGTGCGCTTGAGTACAGGGAGTACATGAGGGGGATTTGGGGGAACTGGAGTAGGAATCGAGATTCTAGAGGTGGGGGAGGGGCGGGAGATTGGGGATGGAAAGGTAGCATGAATTTCGAACACGCGCCAATATGCTCTCGGCGCAAGCGCACGAAAACACCGGTGGCGCCCACATGTCGGCGTAAGAGTCCCAACTTTCTTTTTTTGAGAGCCTGGCCTTTTTTTTGAGGATCTTTTGAGAGCCCGCCTGAGAGTCATAATTGACCTGTTTGGCATTGCGTTACTACTCGGCCCATATTCAACGACACCTCACTGGCCCAAACAAGTGTAAATCATTGAAAAGACACTGAGCTCAAATTATAACTTGAAAAAGGAGAGATACTCTGAACACTGGAGAATGGTGATGCCCACATTAAGCCCACCAGCAGTTCGAGACAATAAACAGTTTGAAACAACGATATATACAACATTCAAACACTGACTAGTGACTACTACTGACATAAACAGCAAGAAATGATAGTTCATCAGAAGTCTTGCTACACCACCAAAACGCACCCATCTGCAGCGCTCAGACTCTCGTGATCCAGATGAGAATGACATTCTAAATAGAGGCAACTATTACATAGTAAGAGTGACATAGACGAGGATGACCAAATGACAAGGAATATGCATAAAAAAGAGAGAACTACCCATCCAGAACAAGCAGCAAAGACAACAAGTCATTCAAAGAGGGATGATCCAACACCATCATAATTTGCAGCCCCGCTTTAGCCACCAGTGATCCAGAGACACAAGTACTCCACCCTTTTGTAGCGACCAGACCTCAAACAGTCTAGTCTCTGTGCATTAGTGTCATCCCTGGATCGGTAATGCTGACACGCACAGTACTTGAAGGATTTATAACAGAGTAGCAATCACACACTTATTACATCCAATATCTCAAAAGAGAACTAAATACAATAAATACGGCTTAAGGCCATCTAAAAACGATAACAGCGGAAGACTTGGAAGATAAAGTGAGTCCATCAACTCCAACGGCATCACTGAGTATAAGACCACGACCTATGGCACCTTACTCGTCGTCTGAAAAGTCTGCAACATGATACGTTGCAGCCCGAAAACGGGTCAGCACATGGAATATGCTGGAAATGTAACACATAGAGAGTAATGAACAGAATAATGCTATCACTACATGCATATTTGGCTGGTGGAAAGCTCTATGGTTACAGTTTTGCGAAAAGCCAATTTTTCCCTACCACAAAGGAATAAATTTTATTTAACTATCATGGTGGTTGTTAAACATTGAGAAGGTACCTCCAACTCAATCCCAATTAAGAACGTGATTAACCCAATCAAATTAAATTAAGTAACATGATGATGAGATTCACATGATAATCCAAGAACTAGATACTCAAGATGTCCATAACCGGGGACACGGCTAACCATGATTAGATTGTACACTCTGCAGAGGTTTGCGCACTTTTCCCCACAAGACTCGATCGCCTCCGCTTGATTTCTCGCACTACATGGTGTTTGAGAAATGGATGACCAAGACACAGTCTTTCAGAAACAATACTCTTTACTCCGGGTGGACAGTTACACCTACTTTCCCCTACATCTGCTAGCCCACCTCTTCAAGTGGTCATGTAACCTACTCAACTATGCTAGAGCCCATAATAGCTTGTGGCTGCACACGGAAGTTTCTAGCATAAAATAATCTCATGATCCATTTGAGTCTGGGTGGCGGTCCATAGGATGATCACATGGGTACTCCGGGATATCCAAAATACAGGCAACACTGGGTTCTCAAGGTGCCTCAATCCACCCAGATGTAAATTAAAGTAGCCACCTTAAGTTGAACCATTAATTGACAATCTCACATCTATCATGGAAAAATCTCAAACCCAATCCACGTCTACGAGCATAGCATAGCAATATAAGCAAACGTAGAAGTAACTCCCAATGGTTTGATATAAACAGGGCAATAGGTACTACCTCAACTACTTCCCAAAACCCACATTTTAATCAGATCCTAATCATGAAATAGTTTGAGGATTGATCTAATGCAATAAAACTGGGTGGTAAAGAGATATGATCAAAGTGTTACTTGCCTTGCTGATGATCCGTGAAACCTAGAGACTCGTAGTAGCACGCTTCGCACTCCGGGTACTCTATCGCAAACAAACAATACATACATAAGCAATCAAGCAAAGGTGCACAGATAAAACTCAAAATAAGAGATCTAACCAGAAAGTTCAACTTAAGAACTCCGGTTTGCAAAAAGAATCAAATCGAACGAAGCAACGAAACTCAAACGACGAACGAAACAAGCTTCGTTTACTAATCTGGACCTAAGTCAAATTTTACAGTACCAAAATCTTGTTCAAGTTAGTTAAACATAAAGAGGGTTTCGAGACGAAACTCTAGGCGCTTGAATCGCCTCATTCCGATAAACGAGCGAAAAGTTATACTAAAACAAAAAACAGATCGAAAATCACGATCGAAAATAATCGCGAAAAATCCGAGAAAATGAAAAACTGACGAACAGGCTAATGAATGAACGTTCGTTGTCTGTAACTATCGGGCGAAAACCGTTCGTTAAAACGAACGTATGGACGAACATCCGCAAAATAAATAAACCAAAAAAAAACTAAACCGATCTATATATAAAAAAACAACCGCGGGTTTTATAAAAAAACCGATCGGTTTTCCGGGAAAGACCGGCGGCGGCGGCTACCCCGGGTCTGGCAGGATTCCGGCGAGGCGCGGGACGGCGGTGGCTCCGGCGGCAGGCTCCGGCGGGGTTGGCGTCGGGCGGCGGGGCGGCGGTGAGGGCGGGCGGCGGCGGAACGGCGAGGGCGGCGGCGTTCGGTGGCGGGGCGGCTCGGCTCGGGGTGGGGAAGAGGTGGCGGCGGGCGGCGGTACTTAAAGGTGTCGGGGGGGTGGGGCGTCCGACTTGTGGGAGGGGGCACCCCCGGGCGGCGGCGGCGGCGCTGACCCGGACTCCGGCGGGAGTCCGGCTCGGCCACGCTCGGGCGAGGCGGCGCTGGCAGATGGGCCGGCTAGGCCTTCGGCCCAGTTCGGTCCGCGGGCGAAATAATATTTTTTTAAAAAACCAATTTTGCCGAAACATAAATAAATCCTGGAAAAATAAGTAAAAATCTAAAAATGCCAAAACAAATTTCCGCAGTCTAAATAAAATATTTAGAATAAGATGAACATTTATTTGGGCCTAAAATGAAATTTTGAAAAACGCATATTTTTCCTAGTTCAAATAAAATCCAAATAAAATCAAATATTTGTTTTTAATATTTTTCCTCCAATATTTCATTATTTTGGAGAAGTCATATTATCCCCTCTCATATAATTGATATGAAATATTTTCGGAGAGAAAAATAATTAAAACAAATGATCCTATTTTCAAAATTTGAGAAAACCCAAATATGAAAATAATGAAATCCCGAACTCTCTCCGTGGGTCCTTGAGTTGCATAGAATTTCTAGGATCGCAAAACAAAATGCAATAAAATATGTTATGCATGATTGATCTATGTATAACATTCCAAATTGAAAATTTGGGATGTTACAAACCTACCCCCCTTAAGATGAATCTCGCCCTCGAGATTCGGGTTGGCTAGAAAATAGGTGAGAGTGGTCCTTCCGTAGATATTCCTCTCGCTCCCAGGTGGCTTCATCCTTGTTATGGTGACTCCACTGAACTTTGCAAAACTTGATAACCTTGCTGCGGGTGACTCGGCTGGCATATTCGAGAATCTTGACTGGTTTCTCCTCATAGGTCAAATCGCTATCCAGCTGAATCGCTTCCAATGGCACTGTATCTCTCAGTGGTATCTCAACCATCTCTGCGTGGCACTTCTTCAGCTGAGAAACATGGAACACATCGTGAACTCCCGACAATCCTCTGGGCAATTCCAACTTGTAAGCAACTTCACCCATACGCTCCAAAACTTTGTATGGTCCTACAAAACGTGGCGCTAACTTTCCCTTAACTCCAAAGCGCTTCACTCCTCGAAGTGGTGATACTCGAAGATAAACTCTGTCTCCGACTTCGTAAACTGTCTCCTTGCGTTTAGAATCCGCATAACTCTTCTGCCTGGACTGGGCTACCTTGAGCCTATCGCGAATCAACTTCACTTTTTGTTCAGACTCTTTAATCAAATCTGGTCTAAACAACTGGCGGTCTCCAACTTCGTCCCACAACAATGGTGTCCTGCACCTCCTTCCGTACAGAGCTTCAAAAGGGGCCATCTTCAAACTGGATTGATAACTGTTGTTGTAAGAGAACTCTGCATACGGCAAATTGTCATCCCAACTAGATCCATAATCTAGCGCACAAGCTCTCAGCATGTCCTCCAAAATCTGATTGACTCTCTCGGTCTGTCTGTCTGTCTATGGATGAAAGGCTTTACTGAACTCTAGCCTGGTACCCAAAGTTTCGTGTAATTGATTCCAAAACTTTGAAGTAAACTGGGTTCCTCTATCTGATACAATGGTCCTCGGAATTCCATGCAGACATACGATCCTGGTCATGTATATCTTTGCCAACTTAGCACTTGTATAAGTGATCTTTACTGGGATGAAATGAGCTACCTTCGTCAAACGATCGACTACAACCCATATCGAGTCATAACTTGAACGAGTCCTGGGCAATCCTGTGATAAAATCCATGCCTAGCTTATCCCACTTCCATTCGGGTATCGTCAATGGTTGTACCAATCCTGCTGGCTTCTGATGCTCTGCGTTTACTCTCTGACATACATCACAAACTGCTACATACTCAGCAATATCCTTCTTCATTCCGGTCCACCAAAAACTGTCCCTTAAATCCAGGTACATCTTGGTATTTCCTGGGTGAATTGAATATGGTGAATCATGGGCCTCTTGCAAGATCAACTTCCTGATCTTTGGATCATTGGGCACATAAATGCGGTCCTCAAACCATAAGGTATCGTGCTCATCCTCACGAAATCCCTTGGCTTTTCCTTTACTCATCCTTTCCTTTATCTCGGCAATTTCCTTGTCTGTCTTCTGAGCTTCTCTGATCTTATCCATCAAAGTAGACTGAATCTCCAATGCTGCCACATAGCCTCTCGGAACTATTTCCAAACATAGTTCACGAAGATCATTTGCTAACTCCTTGGGTAACTCTCCGGTCATGAGTGTGTTGACATGGCTCTTGCGGCTCAACGCATCGTCTACTACGTTAGCCTTCCCTGGGTGATAATGCAATCTCATATCATAATCCTTAATGAGCTCCAACCATCTCCTTTGCCTGAGATTCAACTCCTTCTGCGTGAAAATGTACTTCAAACTCTTGTGATCCGTGTACACCTCACAATGGCTTCCGATGAGAAAATGTCTCCACGTCTTCAACGCATGTACTACGGCTGCTAAATCCAAATCATGTGTAGCATAATTCAACTCATGGGGTTTAAGCTGTCGTGAGGCATATGAAACAACTCTTCCCTCCTGCATTAGTACTGCTCCAAGTCCTCTACGAGAAGCGTCACAATATACTTCATAATCCTTGCGTTGATCTGGCAAAATCAACACTGGCGCTGTAACCAAACGTTTCTTCAACTCCTGGAAACTAGCCTCACATTCCTCAGTCCAATTGAATTTGGTGTCCTTCTTCGACAACTCCGTCATAGGCTTTGCAATCTTCGAGAAATTCTCGATGAATCTCCGGTAATATCCTGCGAGTCCCAGAAAACTCCGGATTTCTCCAACTGTCGTGGGTGACTCCCAATTTGTCACAGTGTTAACCTTGGTGGGATCTACTGCTATTCCTTCTCCGGATATAACATGTCCAAGGAATCCAACTTCCTTTAACCAAAACTCGCACTTGCTGAACTTGGCATATAACTGATGTTCTCTGAGCTTTCCAAGTACCAAACGCAAATGCTCCTTATGCTCTTCTTCATTCTTCGAATAGACCAGAATATCATCAATGAACACTACGACGAACTTATCCAAAAACTCCATAAACACTTTGTTCATCATGTTCATGAAATAGGCGGGTGCGTTAGTCAGGCCGAATGACATAACGGTGTACTCATATAGCCCATACCTTGTGGTAAAAGTTGTCTTGGGTATATCCTGCTCTCGAATCTTCAACTGGTGGTATCCTGATCGCAAATCAATCTTGGAAAATACTTTAGCTCCTTGTAGTCGGTCAAACAGATCATTGATCATTGGCAGTGGGTACTTGTTCTTAATTGTTACTTCATTCAATCCACGATAATGAACAACCATCCTCAACGATCCATCTGTCTTCTCCACTAGAAGTACGGGTGATCCCCAAGGTGACGAACTTGGGCGAATATATCCTTTATCCAGTAACTCCTTAATCTGCTTCTTAATTTCTTCCAAATCCTTAGCGGGCATCATGTACGGTCTCTTAGATATTGGCCCAGTGCCTGGCAAAAGCTCAATCAAAAACTCGATATCTCTATCCGGTGGCATGCCTGGCAACTCCTCTGGAAATACGTCAGGGAAATCCTTCACCACTGGCACTTCCTCCTGTACAACTCCTGATAAGGAATTCACTTGAGTCCTCTTCGGCACATGCCGGAATACATACTTAATCCTTCTTCCTTCTGGGGTAGTAAGCAAAATCGCCTTACTGGAGCAATCGATGTTTCCTCCATACATCGATAGCCAATCCATTCCCAAAATCACATCCAAACCTTGCGACTCCAAAACTATTAGGTCTGAGGGGAAAACATGCCTACCTATGGCCAATGGCATCTGAAAACATCCTTGGCTTGCCATATACTCTGCTCCTGGCGAGGTTACTAACATAGGTGTTCTAAGAACTTTGGTGGGCAACTTAAACTTATCCACAAATCCCCTTGATATGTATGAATGTGATGCACCAGTATCAAAAAGAACGATTGCAGTAAATGACTTAACCAAAAACTTACCTATTACTGCATCAGGCTGTGCTTCAACCTCCTCCACATTAACGTGGTTCACCTGTCCCCTGTTGAAAGGGTTCGGCTTCTTCCCCGAGCTTCCATTGCCATTTCCATTCTTAGCTTCCGGACAATCAGTGGCATAATGTCCAGTCTTCTGGCACTTGAAACAAGTAACGTGGCTTAGATCCCTCTTGGCTGGGGTTGATGGGTTGGTACGGTTCTGTCCGTTGCTTCCTCCGTTCCCATTGCCATTCTTGGGGCCACTATGATTGTGCGAGCTCCCTCCATTGTGATTGTGACCTCCATGGTTATGCTGAAGGTGTCCTCCCGAGTTCGGGGTAAAACGAGGCTTCTGGTGAGCTCCTGTATTGTACTTTCCTTGTCCATACTTCCTCTTATGGCTCTCAATCTGCTGCCGTTTGCCTTCAATCATGAGAGCTCTATCTACCAACTCCTGGTAGTTGTTAAAAGTTGCCACCATCAACTGCATGCTCAGCTCATCATTCAGTCCTTCCAGAAACTTCTCCTGCTTAGCTGCATCCGTAGCAACGTCATCTGGGGCATAACGTGCTAACTTACTGAAATCCTCCACGTACTGGCCAACGCTACGTCCTCCTTGGCGTAAGTTGCGAAACTCACGCTTCTTCATGGCCATAGCTCCTGTTGAAACGTGGGCAGTACGGAAAGCTTGCTGAAATTGGTCCCATGTGACGGTGTCAATGGGGTGAGTGGCTGTGTAATTCTCCCACCATGATGCTACGGGTCCATGAAGCTGATGTGCGGCAAAACGCACTCTCTCCGCATCTGTGCATCCTGCAGTGGTCAGCTCCCTTCCAACCTTGTGGAGCCAATCATCTGCCACAATTGGCTCGGTGCTACTGGAGAACACTGGCGGATTCAGCCTAAGAAAACGGGCTAAGTGATCATCAGGTGGTGGTGGTGGGTTGTTGTTGTTGTTGTTTCCTTGGTTCTGAACTAGCGCTTGCATCAGGGCATTCTGCTGCTGAATCAACTGAGTGATCTCCGGTGGGAAAACAAATCCGGTGTCGTGTCTCGGAGGCATCTGATGGGTTTAGAAAAGATGAGAAAATAGGATAGAATGAGGTCTAGAGGGAAAACACTACCCATATGCATAGGAGACAAACACAATCATATCACTCCAATCAATTCAAACAATGCATACAATCGATCTAACTATCGTTACAAAGTGCTTGGACTATACTATATACATGGTGGAATACTACTACTAATTTGGTGGTCTACTAGAAAAATTGCTCAGTCGAAGACTCCATGATATCTGCTCCGGCTTCATCCTCCCAATCATCATCACTGGGGTCCGAGTCAGTGTCGTCGATGATGATGTAGTTCTCCGGGCAAGTAGAATCGTCATCATCTCCTCCTGGTGCTGGGTCTCCATGAAAACTCCTAGCTTCTTTGTCAGGTCGTCATTCTTCTCCAACAATGTTGCGATTTCCTCCTCATATCCATCGCGTGTAGCCTTGAGTTCTTCCTCAAGTTCCATGATCCTTGTCTTTGCCTTCTTCAGTTCTATCATGTCTGCGCACATCTCGTTCTCCTGGCGACGAATGTGCTGGTTTAACTCCTGGATGAAAGCTGCAATAGATCTATCCTTCCTGGTGCTGATCATCTCCCATTGCTCGTCTCGGCGCCCACAAATCTGATAGATAGTATCCTTGAGATCATTGTGGTACACTTCTCCAATGCGTCCCATGGTGATGTGGGCTGCCATGCTCTTTCCTAGACTCCAGGTTGGTGCATCAAAGGAAAACTCTATGGGCTCAGTGACTGGCATGAACGTCCTTCCTGGAACTTGAACTTGAATCATCCAGCGCTCCTCTTCTGGTAGTGTGGCGTTGTAGGTTCCGGTGAAGCTTGGTATTCCGATGTTCAGGTACTTAGTAACTTCCTTCAAGTGTCGTCCAAAAGGTGTATCCTCATCCGGTTGCGCGAACTTGTTCCTTGCATCCGCCATCCTAAAAGAGTGGAAGAGAAGGAGAGGAGTTAGAAATGAGAAGAGAGTAGTAATCTAGGGCTTTAGCTTAGTGGCCGTGTCCTACTGTCAACGTGTGCTCTGATACCATCTTTGTAGTGACCAGGCCTCAAACAGTCTAGTCTCTGTGCATCAGTGTCATCCCTCGATTGGTAATGCTGACACGCACAGTACTTGAAGGATTTATAACAGAGTAGCAATCACACACTTATTACATCGAATATCTCAAAAGAGAACTTAATACAATAAATACGGCTTAAGGCCATCTAAAATGATAACAGCGGAAGGCTTGGAAGATAAAGTGAGTCCATCAACTCCAACGGCATCACTGAGTATAAGACCACGACCTATGGCACCTTACTCGTCGTCTGAAAAGTCTGCAACATGAACGTTGCAGCCCGAAAACGGGTCAGCACATGGAATATGCTGGCAATGTAACACATAGAGAGTAATGAACAGAATAATGCTATCACTACATGCATATTTGGCTGGTGGAAAGCTCTATGGTTACAGTTTTGCGAAAAGCCAATTTTTCCCTACAACAAAGGAATAAATTTTATTTAACTATCATGGTGGTTGTTAAACATTGAGAAGGTACCTCCAACTCAATCCCAATTAAGAACATGATTAACCCAATCAAATTAAATTAAGTAACATGATGATGAGATTCACATGATAATCCAAGAACTAGATACTCAAGATGTCCATAACCGGGGACACGGCTAACCATGATTAGATTGTACACTCTGCAGAGGTTTGCGCACTTTTCCCCACAAGACTCGATCGCCTCCGCTTGATTTCTCGCACTACATGGTGTTTGAGAAACGGATGACCGAGACACAGTCTTTCAGAAACAATACTCTTTACTCCGGGTGGACAGTTACACCTACTTTCCCCTACATCTGCTAGCCCACCTCTTCAAGAGGTCATGTAACCTACTCAACTATGCTAGAGCCCATAATAGCTTGTGGCTGCACACGGAAGTTTCTAGCATGAATAATCTCATGATCCCTTTGAGTCTGGGTGGCGGTCCATAGGATGATCACACGGGTACTCCGGGATATCCAAAAATACAGGCAACACTGGGTTCTCCAGGTGCCTCAATCCACCCAGATGTAAATTAAAGTAGCCACCTTAAGTTGAACCATTAATTAACAATCTCACATCTGTCATGGAAAAATCTCAAACCCAATCCACGTCTACGAGCATAGCATAGCAATATAAGCAAACTAGAAGTAACTCCCAATGGTTTGATATAAACAGGGCAATAGGTACTACCTCAACTACTTCCCAAAACCCACATTTTAATCAGATCCTAATCATGCAATAGTTTGAGGATTGATCTAATGCAATAAAGCTGGGTGGTAAAGAGATATGATCAAAGTGTTACTTGCCTTGCTAATGATCCGTGAAACCTAGAGACTCGTAGTAGCACGCTTCACACTCCGGGTACTCTATCGCAAACAAACAATACATACATAAGAAATCAAGCAAGGGTGCACGGATAAAACTCAAAATAAGAGATCTAACCGGAAAGTTCAACTTGAGAACTCCGGTTTGCAAAAAGAATCAAATCGAACGAAGCAACGAACCTCAAACGGCGAACGAAACAATCTTCGTTTACTAATCTGGACCTAAGTCAAATTTTACAGTACCAAAATCTTGTTCAAGTTGGTTAAACAAAAAGAGGGTTTCGAGACGAAACTCTAGGCGCTTGAATCGCCTGATTCCGATAAACGAGTGAAAAGTTATACTAAAACAAAAACAGATCGGAAATCGCGATCGAAAATAATCGCGAAAAATCCGAGAAAAAGAAAAACCGACGAACAGGCTAACGAACGAACGGTCGTTGTTTGTAACTATCGGGCAAAAACCATTCGTTAGAACGAACGTACGGACGAACGTCCGCAAAATAAATAAACCGGAAAAAACTAAACCGATCTATATATATATATAAACAACCGCGGGTTTTATAAAAAAAACCGATCGGTTTTCCGGGAAAGACCGGTGGCGGCGGCTACCTCGGGTCCGGCGGGATTCCGACGAGGCGCGGGACGGCGGCGGCTGTGGCGGCGGGCTCCGGCGCGGTTGGCGTCGGGCGACGGGGCGGCGGCGGCTCCCTGCGGCGGCGGCGGAACGGCGACTGCGGCGGCGTTCGGTGGCGGGGCGGCTTGGCTCGGGGTGGGGAAGAGCTGGCGGCGGGCGGCGGTACTTAAAGGGGTCTGGGGGGGTCGTCCGACTTGGGGGAGGGGACACCCCCGGGCGGCGGCGGCGGCGCGGACCCGGACTCCGGCGGGAGTTCGGCTCGGCCACGCTCGGGCGAGGCGGCGCGGGCAGATGGGCCGGCTGGGCCTTCGGCCCAGTTCGGTCCGCGGGCGAAAATAATATATTTTTAAAAAATCAATTTCGCCGAAACTTAAATAAATCCTATAAAAATAAGTAAAAAATCTAAAAATGCCAAAACAAATTTTCTCCGTCTAAATAAAATATTTAGAACAAGATGAACATTTATTTGGGCCTAAAATGAAATTTTGAAAAACGCATATTTTTCCTAGTTCAAATAAAATCCAAATAAAATCAAATATTTGTTTTTAATATTTTTCCTCCAATATTTCATTATTTTTGGAGAAGTCATATTATCCCCTCTCATATAATTGATATGAAATATTTTCGGAGAGAAAATAATTAAAACAAATGATCCTATTTTCAAAATTTGAGAAAACCCAAATATGAAAATAATGAAATCCCCAACTCTCTCCGTGGGTCCTTGAGTTGCATAGAATTTCTAGGATCGCAAAAGAAAATGCAATAAAATATGTTATGCATGAATGATCTACGTATAACATCCCAATAGCCCAATTACCTATCAACCTGAAGGCTTGAACGACATCACTGCCTGTTGGACACGACACATACAAGGATCAAAGTTAATCCAGATGCCTTTGTCATTCTCACCTTCTTTAGGCTACAGGCTGTATCGTTGGCAATCAGGGGAGTTTGCTCCCGAACTCCTAGGGCTCGCCATGTAGACACAGTTTTCCATAGCAAACAAAGCCTCTTTGCCATCAAGGTCCTTGCCAATGGTCATCTCCTGGTTAATTGGATAATTGAGTCTGAGAAATAGAGAGCGTGAACCAAGGGTGTTTACCCGCCTCCAACTCAAAAATCCTTAAGGCCCCAACAAGCTGGTATCCTGCTCATAGATGCAACAGCCACTATCCAGATACTCACGTATTTCACGGTGCTTGTATACAGTGGGGTTTTTGCAATATAACTTTTCCGGCTCATGTGTTCGAATGATCATCAGTCTTTTGCCGTTGTCTGATCAACCGAGGAACCAGTTGTGCTTCCCTGTTTTTGGCAAAGGTGGTGTGATTACAAAGGGCAGTAACTGTAGGGACACTGCATCATATCAAAAAGGACATGCATTGTTAATGTAAGATCAGCATTGTTCAGAGTATGAGTAGGATAATGCAAGAAACAACATTGATATGTCCCTGTTGGAACTGGGAGGAAAATACAGGGAAATGTATATTGGGTTCGAAAATATAGAAGTGCCATGAATGGTTATACTCATGTTATCTCACAATCGATTCTTCACAGGAAACTACCATGTCATGCATGCTATGTAATCATGTTCTGTCCTCACAAACAAATTCTTCAAGGAAACTAACAGACCATGCATTGTTATATACTCATGTTCTGTGGGATTTTTGTGTGAGGATATTATTCTAGCCATTGATTGCTGAAGGGCGAATATAGGTATGTACACATGGTAAGCATTACATGATTTCACTACTTCCAAATATAGAGTTCTCCATATGCACATTTACTTCCCTAATGTATGGTTAGATGAAACCAACAATGTGATGCATGTTTCTACATCATGAAAATGAGGAAACTAACATGGTCATTGATACACACTCATATTTAGTAGTATATAGATTACTATAAAATAAGGAGAATATCCATATCTTCCTAACGTTTGATTATTCAGGGGTACAAATTGGCTGTAATGACATGGTCACAATCACATGAATTAACTCATCCCAAATATAGCTGATTTACGGCGTCTCTAATACATTGCCATAGTTCTACTCAAATTCTGCTCAAACAGGGATATGCCAATCATCACAAAAAGTTCAAACAGTGTCATGGCGTCATCATTAACATCAGATGGCAACAACTTACGCTCGCCGCCCAGCAATACGTGGTGCCATCTGCTTTGTCAATCGCGTAGATGATGCCATTGTGTTCAATAGCATCATAGAAGTGTGTATCAGCTTTGACGATACACTGCAAGGTGAGCTGTCTCCAGCTAAAGAAGGCACCCGCGGAAAGATAGGCGAGTCCGCGGTCAAACAAGGCAATTAGCTTGAATTATGCGTAATTCGCATCTCGTGTGGGCACTTGGTAGATTACAATCTTCTGCAAAACAAGGTGCATCCAACTGACTTCGTAATCTAGATGACTTGGACCGCGATGGTAAAACCCTATATAATCCAACGTAGGAAGGACAATCTCATGGGAGGTGTGGAAGTTCACCAGCACCAACTTTTTCCAGTCTTGTCTGACGGTAGCCATCCAGTGGGAGCTCATGCCGACCTAGTACATACCTGCCAAGAAGTTTTGGGCGATGGTGATTGGATTGAAGTCAAGAGAAATGATGTATGGCGACCCTCTACATACCTGAAAAGAAGTTTTGGCTAATGGAGGTCGGATTGAAGTCGAGGGGCATCATGTACGCCTCCGTATCATGGTGAGCAAATCTTGCAAGACCAGATAGTAGCAAGCAGGCTGTCTTGAAAATCTTAGGCCTCACTTCGACGATGGCCATGTGCATGTCCCCCGAGCATGCAGCTAGCCGCAGGGCGCTCAACATATCCATACACGAACAACAGAGGTCGAGGATGTCACTGGAGAGATTGCTCCAATCGCGGCTCATATGGATGTTACACGGTTCGCGTTCGGCCATGGTGGAGTTTGGAGGGTGGGGTTTTGGGGGGCTTGATTTACGGGGGAGAAGGCTCTCGGTGCTGGAGCGCGGCTAGCGAGGGAATAGTGGTACTGGGGGAGGCGAGCGAGGCGAGGGTACGCAGGGGCACATTGAGATGATGAAGAGTGGCCTCAGGATCTCCGGCGAGACGGAGATGGAGATGGAGTGGTGCTAGGGGAGAGGGAGACGAGGCAAGGCATGCTATACATCGGCGGGGACAGTGACTGCACAGTGCACAAGGTGAGGCTGACTTTGGTAACCCGGACACGCCGCTTGGACTAGTGTCACCTCGGGCGCATTGTCTTGTCACTTCACTGTGAGGACCGGATGAATAATATTTTGACCATCAAGTGTACCACAGTTTTACTACTACTACTACTACTACTACTACTACTACTACTACTACTACTACTACTACTACTACTACTACTACTACTACTAGTACTCCCGTGCTAGCATGCCTCTGGTTCACTTCATCCTCCAGGTATCATCCATATTGCGAGCAGAACCAAATTCTCGTGCATGCGGAAGCGCGAATAAGGCTTTTTCTTTTTTGAGGATAACCGCATACTTATTCCTTAACTAGAGAATGTTGTGTCTCCCACGCACGCGGCAATATCCATCTGAACCAGCTACGCCACATTTTTTATCCGTTTGCATAGGTACCACCTGTCAGGAGGGGTGCAGAAATAAAAAGGAATCATAAAATGTCTCGCCACGGTGATTCGAAAGAGTGACCTCAACTAGCCAGTGGCACATGTAGCACTAGCAGGATGGGCACGTACACGGACAGGTACCACTCCTCAGTCTACCTGCATAGCCTTTTCATCTAGTCTACCTAGCCGTCTAATCAACTGCCTGTAGGCCACTTCTCCCATTTACTTCTCCATCGGGAACTGATTTTCCTCAGCTTCTTCACCTCTCCTTCATCTTCATTTTCATCCAGACCACAATGCATTCATATTGTTTTAACCTCTTCACATCCTCCTGGAGTAATTCTGAAGCCCTTTTAAATAATCATCTTCTTCAGTTAGACTAGCCATCTAATCCTAATTCTCCAAACCATAGCCCTCCGGTCCAGCGGTTCCAAATGGCGAAAGAGATCTAGATGCAGGTTTTTAGCGTCCAACATGACCTCGTCGAAGGCTCGTTGAGCATAGTTGCCACAGTCACCAACCACCCATTGGTTGTTTGGAAGTGGACCAACAATGTATCCAACTCCCTCCAAAAGGTGGAGATGAAGGTCATCGGTCTCGATGCAGAGTACACGGAGCGTGCCACTGGGAAGATCCAACACGCCGCCGTCCTTCAGATGTGCCTCGAAGATGATGTTTTGGTGTACCAAATCATACACGCGCCCTCCATACCAGGTGAGCTTCACAATTTCTTGTCTCGGGAGGACATATACTTCTATGGGGTAGCCATCACAGGGGACAAACAGAAGTTGGAGCCGTACAACCTAGATTTGAAAAGCATCGCTAACGTACAAACCAAAATAAAAATTCGTGTAGAAGATTGTGATAAACCGACACCATCCCTATTCAACGTAGCAAATTTTGTGCTCAGAACAAATCTTCAGAAGGGTGACGAGACGGTAGCATTAAGGTCGTCTGGATGGGAGAATTATCCCTTGACGTTCGAGCGGATAAAATATGCTGCCCTCGATGCTCGTGTGAGTTTAGAGATAGTTGCAAGGTCCAGAGAGCTTGTTGCGAAGCCGTCTCCCACAGAAAATGAGAACAAGAAGTAGAAGAAATAGAAGAAGAAGAAGAAGCTGCACCAGCAGCAGGGCATTATGGATGGATAAACTATTTCCTCTCTTGTAAAAAATTATTCCCTCTTTGTGTATATTGATATAGATGGACTATTTCGATGGTGTGCATGTCTTTGGAACAAGTAGTAGCGTGGGTCTGCTTGACTATAAGGAACTATTTATCTGCCTCGCTTTCTCTACTACTCCTTCCAGTGATCGGTATGCAATGCATGTGTCCATAGACATGACAGCTTGTCCATGGAAGTTCAACTACGGCGAACCATCATGTTTCATCCATTGCCACTCGCGATTCCCACGACGCCACTCCAACCCACGGCACGACGTCCCCCGACGTGCGCCTCACCCCTCTCGGCCGCACCGCCCCTCTGCCTTTGTGTGCATGACATGTGGGCCACCTGAAATTCAGCGAGCATCAAGTTTCTACCACAGCCACACCCGATTGGACGCGGTTTGCCTGCTCCGCTCCTGTGCTCCGATCCGTACTCCCGCACCATCAAATTTTCATCCAATAGCTGTGACACATTTCGTCCCGGGCATCAATCCTCAGCTGGAGTACTTCTATACTACATGTAGTACCCGCCGGTGTGGCCATCTACGCCTCATAACGCCCCGATGCCCAGCTATGCCACCCTCGCCTCGGCCACGCTACCACCGGCCGGTTCATCTCGAACGAGTGAGTCGCGAACCATGCCACCACCATGAGAATGACATGTGGGCCAGCCGCAATTAAGGTCCACATGTCATTGACTCATAGGCCGGTGCACTAAGCCACTGAAGCTCAGTCCCGTGGGTCTCGAGAGGGAAATGTAACTCCTGCGGCAGGCCTTGTGGTGCTCCCGCAGTACGAGCTCGTGCCAACCCGGAATTTGTTTCTTACTACTACCAATGTGCCGGCCCGTGCGTTGCAATGTATCCAAAGTATATCTATTTAGTGGAGTGCACTCTAAACACATTATCTATTCATTTTTCTCTAACCTTTCGTAGCCATGCAACCAAGCCACGTAAGCTTCATGGGTGCCCCCACATCATATTATTCATACTATGTTGACTGAAAAAAAGATAAATCACCCAAAACAAGATCTTCCCCTTTTTGTTCCTACGTTGTTGTGCCGTCAACGTACCTAGTTGTATAGTGGTAGTACTAGTTGTAGTACAAACTTCGTACTAGTAGTAGGAGTAGTAGTACGGAATGCTCCTACTCTATCAACGAGCCCCATCTGACACCAAATTTACTGGCTTCCATGCTATAGCTAGATCTTCCCCTCGTTTCTGTTTTCTAACCCGGCGACGGGCGGGGCACGGTTTGCCAATAGTCGGTTTGCTCAATGGCGGTACCACATGAAAGTGAAAATACTAGGCAACACGCCTTACCTAGCTATTTGGCATGGCGGACGGGCCGTGGAGTACTCCCGATTCCCGGGCGTGTGGGGGTGCGACGCGAACGCAGCAGGCCTTTTCCTTTTACTAGCAATGTGCCTATGCATTGCGATGGATCCAAAGTATTAGATAGTAGTACTTGTTCACAAACTTGAAAGAAATCACTCTTGTTTTGATATACATATATACCACTAAAAATATATTACTTTTCACTCAAAATATATTTCTCAGGCTGTTTTGATGAGGTGAGGGAGGGATGTGGTTACTTTCAAGATAATAAGGGGTTTTCTGCAAATTGGAGCAGAGAAGTGGGCTGTTGTTGCAAAAATGCCACCACTTATCTCACGGCCGTTAGATGCAGATCTAATGGTCAGAAACGACGGATGGCAGACACACCACCATCACCAACTGAGTATTTTATAGGAGTCGGAGTAGAGAAACATGTATAAATTGTAACATTTGGTTCTGCTCCTTGGCACGATCAATAGATAGAAATAGCGATTGGAAACGCTGGGGCGGGGCTATTTCTGCCAGATAAGCAGGGTACGTAGTAGCTAGGTTGGCGCATCGCCGGTTTGGTCACATGCGGTCCGACATGTTCTAGTGTTTCTAGCAAGATGCCCGTGCGTTGCACGAGGTTGATGGACAAGGTAAGCACAACTTATAAATTGACGGATGGAGTACTAGTTACAATGATGCATATAATTAAGCAAAGGGATCGCACATGTCGGTATTGACTGGAACGAGAATGCAATAGCACAATAAGAATTAAGGCCACGATGATGCGATCACAGTGGTGGTTACAGGAGGCAAGAAGAAAGATGCATCCATCAACGTACAACCTCATCCTCCTCAACTTAGTGCATCAGGCCACCGACCGGCGGCTAATTAAGGAGCGACGGCTTTTGTGGCGTGGTCAAGTTGCTTCTCAGCAAAGGCATCCAAGGCTTCCAGCCGGTTGAGGAAGGTCAACGTCGTAGCGTCTTCACTGGCCTTGTAGATACCTATGTACACGATTTGCTCATACACGTGGATGTGTACGTCGACGAATTCTCGAAGGGCGAGGTGCCTCGCGGCAAGCGCGACCTCCAGGTGGACATTCTTTGTGGCATCGGTGGGCAGTCGCACAACCACCAGTGCTTGAAAGAAGTTCCGGCCATGGAGGCCGATTAGGGTGGCAGGCAATGAGGAGCCCGGGCGCGCGGGCTGGAGGAGTACGGCTATGTCGTCCGCGAGCTTCTTGAGGACGGTGAACTTGTTGGTGGTGGCAACGATCATCTGGTCAAACTGAGAGTCGTAGTTGGCGTCGACAGCGGCCATCCACCAGCCGGTCGCCAACACCGTCTGGAGACGATCCTCGCCGCCATGCCGCAGGCCGGCGTCGTGGACCATCTAGCATAGCCGCTGGCCGCTCGCGCGTATCGCTGCCATGGGTCTGGAGTGAGCACTTTTGTGCTTAGTGTAGGTGCTTAGGCAAATGCTTAGGTGCGTACGATGTGGTAGATGCATTGGAATGGAGGGGCGCTTTTATATGAGCGCAAACTGCGTTGCATTCACATCGTGCAGCCTCTTTTCCCTGTCCTCCTCCCATTACTGCCCTCATGCATTCACGATGCTAATTGAAGGATGGTGCATCATTGGCCGTTCAACATTTCGGGAACTGGTACCCCCTCCCTCGTCTGCATTAAAGCCGTATCGGGAACTGCGCCGCCCGCTGTCAAATCGAATAGTACTGTGCCGCCCGCTGCATGCCTGGCTAAACACACCTCCTCGCCTCCATCGAACCCCTCCGTTAAACCCGCATGCAAACCGACAAACCTACTCCGGCCACACGTCTGTTCATGAGCGGGCCGGATTAAACGCAACGCCAGCCGAGCTCCTCCCGCCCGCCCTCAGTTTAAACAAGGCCAGACGCCGGCCAAGCTCCTACCGTCCACCCTCTATTTAAACGAGGCCAGACAGAGAGCGGGCAAGAATCGCACCACTCCACCTCTCCCCCATCTGCTCCTTCACCATTTTCTCCACTCTTCCGATGGCTTCCGAGGAGCCGTTCTCCGGCATACTACCCGACTGGGTGGCCCGCCGAGCCCTCCGGATACGGGCGAGGCCGCTCGGTGCTTCACCAACCTCGCTTGGCCCGACGGAACTAGTTGCCGCCCCAAGCAGGCGCATGGTTCAGCAACTCGCCGCTCCAGTTTAGCTCGATGAGGAGTAGCGAGCTGCTCCATGCCGGCACGGCGCCGAGCATGTCGGTACGGGCGTCGTCGCTGCCGCGTCATACCGCGCCTCCCGTGTCTCTGGGTGCGCCTCCCATGCCTGCGGTCGCGCCTCCCGTGCCTATGGCAGCGCCATGCAGGCAGAGACAGAAGCCGGGTGCGTGGAGAGCGACGAGTCGGTGGCCAGCTTCTCCGTGTCCACCGCCATCATCGAGGAGAAGTAGAACACGGGAGGCCACCGCCACTTGGGTCCCATGAAGGCCACGGCCGAGGTGACGACAACGCATTCAGGTGGTTTGTTTGCTGCTTCGTCTCTTCCGAGGACCTTCGTCGACCCCGCAAGTGTCTGCCGGACATGAGGAAGACAAAGGGATCCGCGGGCGGCCATTTAGATTAGGTACTCCCTCTTCGGCAGGCGGGAAATATTTGTTCTAAGAATGGATAAATTGGATGTATCTATAACTAAAATAAGTCTAGATACATCCATTTCTAGGACAAGTATTTCCGGACGGAGGGAGTATTAATTATACCAAGAGAGCCGGATTAGCACCGCTTAGTTCATGTAAATGTAATTAAATCCATCATGTTTATATGAAGATCCGGCTTTTTCATATGAAATCCTTCATGCTTATATGAAATCAGTCCGTGTTTGCACAAATTTCATTTAGTTGGTTAGAGTTGTGAAAATGTATGTCGCTGGCGTTTGATGTCGTCCTCCGCGGAAGGAAGCGGGAGGAAATTTGCCGGCTACCGTTGGAGATGCTCTTATGATGGAAATAATAGAGTCACATCCAATCCATTTGAGTTAATTGCATGTATGATTCTCCCTCTATAAAAAGTTAATTGCATGTACAGTGTACACGTGACTTGCAGGGTGGCTACAGCTTCGTACAAAAAGTTAAAAAGAAACAAGTCCATCCTTAATCTTGTATTCTAAGTACTCCGTGGGTTCCACTGTCAGAACAGTAGCGAAAGAAGTATATATATTAAATAAGTAATATAAAATATAAAAATCTAAATTTAAAGACATAATTCGAACTCAGGTCATCGCGTTGCGAACATCCGGCGCTAACCAGTCAGCACATTTTTGTTGTGGACCATGCTGGAGATATATCTACACGTCTACTCTTATAGTCCCTCCGTTCCTAAATATTTGTCTTTTGCAGATTTCAAATGGACTACCACATACGGATGTGTATGTAGACATATTTTAGAGTGTAGATTCACTCATTTTGCTCCGTATGTAGTCACTTGTTGAAATCTCTAAAAAGACAAATATTTAGGAACATAGGGGGTAGAAAATAGAGTTAGTGATGATGGTGTGCGTGCCATCCTGCAATATAGGTCGTTGGATTTATATCTAACGGATAGGAAAGAAACTATGGCAATTTTGCAAAAATATATCCACACCCCTCTCCACGTTTGCAAATAAGGCCTTCCCTCGTTCATCCTTTTCTCTCACAAGATAAACTACTCATACAAATGGATCTTGATGTTCCGTGCAACGCACAGGCATCTAGCTAGTTTCTTTTAAAATAGTTACTGCGATAATTGGGTTGAAGTGAT
Organism: Triticum aestivum; assembly: GCF_018294505.1. Taxonomy (NCBI): domain Eukaryota; kingdom Viridiplantae; phylum Streptophyta; class Magnoliopsida; order Poales; family Poaceae; genus Triticum; species Triticum aestivum. The sequence goes on along the minus strand of NC_057808.1, from coordinate 66,407,288 downwards.
ATATTTTATGTCTGCCCTGAATGATTTTAGATTCACTAGTAGTAACAAAGAAAAGGTTGCCTTGTTAATTAACAGAAAACAGGGTGAAAACTATCACATGAGGCCGGTAAAAACAAGGCACCCTGGGTTCAGCGTCACCGTCACTACAGCTGTGTGCGCGCACGAAGTCTACATATCGAGGGGGCTATTGAGAAAAAGATGTATCGAGTGTGTCTGAGCGAGGCACAGGGACACAATGTTTGAGAGAGAAACCAATTGATAGATTAAGATCAGATCGAGTTGTCACCCTTCTGCTGTCATTGTTGGGGTGGGGTTGGGGAGGGGGGAGGGAGAGAAAGACATATCGAGAGTGTGCGCGGTAGGCACAGAGGCACAACTAGCAAGTGTGTATGTATGTGTGTGTGTTTGAGAGAGAAGCAGTAGATAGATTACTATCAAGATCGAGGTGCCACCCTACTCCTTCGGTGTCGGGTAGTGTGTGTGTCTGTGTGTTTGAGAGAGAAGCCAGTCGATAGATTAGTATCAAGATCGAGGTGTCACCCTACTCCTTCGGTGTCGGGAAGTGTGTGTGTGTGTGTGGGTGTGGGGGGGGGGCAGTGACACTTACATATCTACACTCTTATAAAAATAGAGTTAGTGATGATTCTGTGCCTACCATCCTGCAATATAGGCCATCCGATTTATACCCGACGGATAGGAAGGAAACTATGGCAATTTTGCAAAAAGATACCCACACCCCTCTCCACATTTGCAAATAAGGCCTTCCCTCGTTCATCCTTTTCTCCCACAAGATAAACTACTCATATAAATGCATCTTGATGTTCCGTGCAACGCATGGGCATCTTGCTAGTAGGGAGAAGGAGTTTGTGTGACACATATCTATATTAAGGGATAGGTAGATAGCATGTGTGCGAGGCATACTTAAAGCATCACAGAGATAAACAAACGGTGTGCATGCAAGTGCCGGGAAAATGAAGCGAGAAACAATGTCTACGCGCGCACGCGCGCGCGCATGTGTGTGTGTGTGAGCGAAATCTCAAAACAAAAGGTGCTCTGCTGGAATCTCATTGTATGCATTCATATGGTTCCGGAACTCGAGTTAACCTTAGGCATATGTGTGAGAGACATAATTATACTTTGAGACATTAGTGGCTGTGGGTGGGCGGAATTAAAGGGGTGGGCGTGTTCGACAGAGAGAGCGTGTGTGTTTCTATGTGAGAGACTTGTAGGACGGGGTAGAAAGACGAATTCTAACCTTGACGGAGGGAGAGAAATACATGAAGTGCGCGTGTGTGATTCTGATGCCCATGGGGAAATGAGATATGTATGCGTGTGAGAGAGATTGCACAATTCATTCACGTATCACTATCTAGCGATCGTGGACGTGCATCGCTTGAACATAAATCAATATCTACTTTATATCATGGCCAAGGTACACTACCGATTCAACGCTATAAAGATTGGACACTCACATATCACACTTTTTTTTCTATCTAAATAAACCTTTTCAATTGTGCATTCCAAAGTTACAGTGATGTTTCTTCAAATAACCAGTGTAGCTATCATGTACACGCACCATTGTTAGTCTTGCATTCAAATTCATTAGTCTTGGATGATTTAAGGTTCTATTATGAAGTAATATATGTAAGGGTTAATTCCATTTTCCCCCTAATCTTGCCCTAGTCTCAGCTTTACCCCTAAAAAAGCATGTGCTCAACTTTGCCCCTCTTCCGTCTGGTGCCGTTTTAGAAATACCCCTCCGCGTCATTTCTGTCCAGTCAAAGTGGTTTGACCGTTTTTGGGACAATTTTGGGACAAGTTTGCCCCTACTTACATGTGGGGGGGCGACCGAACAGTTATCTCTCTCGGTTTTCTTCTTCCTCCCGATGCTAAGAACAAAGTGTAGGAGGAGGCGGCCACTCAGCCGATTTCGATAGCTCGGTGCTGGAGAGCTAGCAAAGGAAGATGGCGTCCGTGTCCTTGATGGCTCAGTGCTTGGCGACTTCAGCCGCGGAGGACGAGGTTAGTAAAGTCTGCATATTTGGGGATTTCAGATCTAGGCTTTGTGCGGATTTGGGATTTTTTAGCCATGTGCATCCGATTTTTTTGTAGGTGGATGGTTGCGGCATTGTGCAGTTTAGTTCAGAGCATTTCATTCCCAATCCCATCTTCTGTGGCCTTGAGGAGCGCTCGAAGCGTAGATGCCCAGGGCATGGGCTAGTTCCGGCTCGCCATGTAGCTTGGGGAGGAGCAAGCACTGGTAGACGTTTTTGGGTTGTCCAGTTGATGTAAGTGCTATATTTCCCTCAATTTGATATATTTTTTTGTCGAATTGATGCTAAGGTTTTAGTTTGACATTATTTTTGAACTATGCTTTTGCAGCTTCCCGATGAATGTGATTGGGTTGTATGGATTGACCCCCCTCCTACTGACTATGTTGGGCTTTCTTTTGAGGATTTACATGCTGCCCTTGAACACAGTTGGATTAAAGCAAGCAATCTGGAGAGGAGGGTTGTGGATCTTACCACTAAAAACAAGAAGTTGAAGCAAAAGTTGAAGAAAAAGAATGAGCTGATGGAAACAATGTGCTTTGTTATTGTTCTTGGCATAAGCATTGTGGCTAGTCTTGTTTCTGTGTGGTCAAATTAGGCTATTTAAGTGTTTGCTGATCTAGGTTATGTTGTTATGTTCTGGAGCCTTTATGTAATGGAGCCTTTATATAATGGTGTGAACTATGAAATTGTAGTAGATGTTTTGGAGCCTTTATGTTATGTTCTGGAGCCTTTTTGAAATGTCCCTTTATATAATGGTTATGTTGTTAATGTGGTTTAAATCATGTATGAATGCACATTGAGGTACTTTTGGCCAGTGATGTTTCCATGTGGTAAATATGAGCACAAATATATATATATCAATCCAGGGCAAATATGATCACACAAATATAGCACAGGGGCAAATATGAGCACACAAGTGTAGCACATGGACAAATAGGAGCACAGAATTGTAGCACAGTGACAAATATGAGCACAGAAGTGTAGCACAGGGCAAATATGAGCATATTACACAGGAGTTCACAACAGTTTGACAACATGCAAAGCAACAAACATCAGTTAACACATTACATCTAACATAGCAGTTCATCACTCTAGTTGAACAGAACCAACATTAAGCTGATCACACTAGTTTGGCCCTCTTGCTCCTAGTGTTGGCAGCAGGATTTGCAGCTTTGCTCCTTGTGCTGACAGCAGAGTTGCCGCCTTTCGCCTTCTTCTGTGGTGACCCCCACCTAGTTCCTCTCTCAGCAGCTCTTTTAGTACATTTCTTTGGACTGAGAAGCATGTAAACAATCAAGATTAGTATGAAATAATGAAGTTACACAAAGAACGCATGAACATCTAGTAGAAAACATACCTGACAAGTGCTGTTGGAGAGCTTGGAGCATTTGGTGGAGAGCTTGGAGCTGGTGGAGAGCTTGGAGTAGCTGGTAGAGAGCTTGTAGTAGTTGGTGGAGAGCTTGGAGCAGTTGCAAGAGCATTTTCTGCACCCCAATGCTCATCTTCTCCAAACGCAGGATCAATTGACTCTTTGCAATGGGTGCCTCTGTGACCAAGTCTGCCACATCTACTGCATTTCTTTTGCCTTCCTCCAAGACCTTTTCCTTCTGCCTGTGCCCTTATCCTAGTTTTCCTTGGTCTTCCAGGTGGTCTATTTTGCACTGGTGCACACAGTTTAAACCCAGTATCAACAATGTCCCACTGTTGCTTCCCCTCCATTCCAAGCAAATTCTCTGCATAAGTAAGATGAATCTATGCCCAGAGTAAAATTCATGCACATACTGATCAATCTCACTTGCTGGACCTCTGAGTGAAGTAATGAAGTATAATGCATGAATGCAAGGTTGTCCAATGATTTGCCATTTTGTGCAGCTACAAGTTTGTGCTTCCAGATCAACAGGATACCTCCACTCCCTCTTCTCTTTATCAATTGCAGACACCTCTGCCTCATGAGTACTTCTCTTAACAATGCTCATATCTAAGGTCTTTGATTTTGCCATTAACTGTTTCATCACTTTGGGGACTATGATATGCCCTCCATAAGTGCCAGCAGAAATGCTTTGCCTTACATCAAATTTCTCCATTAAGACTTGCCTGATTTTGTCTAGCAGGTCTACAATGTGTAGTCCTTTCCATTTTCTGATTTTGGAATTGAAAGATTCTGCAAGATTATTGTTCACATAATCTAACTTGCACTTCTCATTGAACAGTGCCCTGGCCCATATCTTGCTGTGATGTTCATCCAGATAATCCTTTACATCTGGCTTGCTATACAACTGCCTGAGATGGTAATTGTGTTTCTTTAAGCTAAATGTTAGGGAACAGGGCCACAAGTTCTCATCAAAAAATTTCCCTTTAAACTTCTTGGTGAAGTTTGCAGCTAAGTTCCTCATGCAGTCTCTGTGCTCTACTCTAGGGAAAACATCATCTACAGCTGCCTCTAATCCTTTACAGGCATCAGTGTGTATGACTAGACCATCTGGGTGGCCTATCAGGTTTTTCAAGTGCTCAAAGAACCATGTCCAACTCTCCAAGTTCTCTACCTCTAGCACACCATATGCAACTGGAAATATCCAGTTGTTTGCATCTACAACACATGCACTGACTAGTTGTCCTTTGAACCTACCATTGAGTGCAGTGGTATCTACTGCTAGATATGGCCTACAACCTTCTAAAAAACCCTTCCAACATGCCTTAAATGACACAAACACTCTCCTAAAGCACTCTTTGGACCTGCTCTGACCATTCTTTTCAAACTGAACAGTGTGCCTATCAATGTGAACTACACTACCAGGTGATGCTTTCTGTACCTCAGCCTTGAATGTGTACAATAATTGAAATCTGTCAGTCCACTTACCATAGATGTTGTCAATGGCCATCTGCTTACCATAAAATACTCTCATGTATGGCAACTGCAATCCATACTTCTTCTTCAAGTCAATTTGAAGTTGTGTGACCCTTATTATTGGAGTTTTCTCTCACCCAGTTCTTAACAGCATCTGCAATCCATATGCACTTTGCTGATCTCAACCTTTGTCTTCTTGTCACACTTGGGCATGTGTGAGGATTTCTGTTTACTTTGACCTGTAGTTAAACATTGTAACAAGGATCAGAATCATAAACAACATCACAATCATAAAGAGCATGCATAGTTAACTGTTAGTGTACCTGAAATAGTTTGGTATTTTTCAGAAAGGATGCATGCATCCTCCTCTTACACCTTCTATATGAACAGTGTACTGTTAGCCTACCAGGCTCACTCTTGTCAATTTTGAATTCACTTTGAGTCTTGATTGCATAAGTGGCTAATGCATTTCTGCACTCTACAACATCAGAGAATATAGCTCCTTCTAGAAGAGAAGGATCATCTCTGTGAAAATGCACATCTGGCCTGGCCTCATCTGAACTCTCAGAATAACCCATGTCATTGTCCTCCTCTCTCTCATCTAAATCTGTCTCAGCAAACTCTGGAGGGGAAATGTAATCATCTTGTTGAGCTGCTTCCTTCCCCTTTGGCTTCTTCCCTATTACAAATTCAGGATGCATTAATTCATCCTCATCATCTGTTGGTACATCATCAGGTTGTTCCTCTTCTATGATTGGATCAGCATCTGGTTGCTTGCTACTGCTAGGACCTGGTTCATGCACAGCACTAGTTTCTGAATTTCTTCTTCCACCTGAACTACCTCTGCCACCTGAATTCCTTCTTGCACCTGAACTACCTCTACCACCTGAATTCCCTCTTGCACCTGAACTACCTCTGCCACCCGAACTCCCTCTTCCTCTTGTTTGACTGCACCTAGCTTGAGAACAGTGAGCTTGAGATCTAGTTCCTCTCCTCTTAGTTTCTCCTCTAAGCCTTTGTATCACATTAATTTCTAAATCTACTGTCTTAGTTTCAGCATTGGTTGCAAACATAATTCCCAATTCATCATCAGATTGCACTGGCACCCAATTAGTATTTCCCATGTCCCAATACCTAATTTCTACAGCATCATAGAGGCCCCATGGATATTTATCTGAGATTGCAGATCTAAACTTCACAAATGTTGATGTGCAATCAACCACAAGACGAAAATGAAACCCATGGCCAGATCCTTTTGTACCAGAACTGCCTAACACGACGGTTTCCATCCTACAGTTGAGATAGAAAGCTCTAGCTGGATCCATCCTACGGTAAATGTTGAGAAAAATTAGAGGAAGGCAAAGACAGTGAGCATAGCAATCGTGCGAGTAACCTAATGGAGACACTTACCCCGTTGGAACAACTGGTGTGGTCGCCGCTGTGGTCTGAGAGCTCTCAGCTCTGCCGCTGCCGGCGCCGCTTCCACGAACGGCAGCCATCCGCGAAATCCCTCGGTGAAGAGGAGCGGCGGGTCAGATCCAGCCGCCGCGCATCTCAATCCCCACGCTATCCCTCCACGGCGGCCGACGACGAACCAAATCGCGGGCGGGCTAGGGTTAGGGTTCAAGTCGCCAGAGAGAAGAGAAGAGATGAGAGGAGAGGATATCTGTGAGTGAGTGAATCTGTCCGAAGGGCCCCACATGTAAGTACCAGGGGTAAATTGTCCGAAATGTGTCTCCTGCATGGTCAAACCACTTTGACTGGACGGTAAGGGTACGGAGGGGTATTTCTGAAATGGCACCAGACGGAAGAGGGGCAAAGTTGAGCACTTGTTTCTTTGAGGGGTAAAGATGAGGCTCGGGCAAGATTAGGGGGGAAAATGTAAATGTCCCTATATGTAGGATTCATATATGAATTCAACGGGTACGCAATTTATGAAATGCAAGCTATGTAATCATATGAGGTAACACTTTTAAGTAGCGGACTACAATATCCATTTCTTTTGTGGGACTACAATATCCATTTCTTTTTGTACTCCTTTACACTAACACGTCAATGCATTATGTTTAAAGTAAATAACCAATGACACTAAATTACCTATTTACACGAGAAATACATAGGCTGAGTGTTTGATCCTTTTTTTGTGAACGCGCCTCTACACCCGTATGATTCGTCGCGCCCGTGTGAACGTCCAAGTTATCGGTGCATCATCCCGAGTTATCCTCTTTTTTTCTGGGGTGGACTTCACACTAGTTATTAACCGCTGACGCGTGCCCTGTGTACACAGTCTCGCATGACCTTCCCGCTAGCACGGTCCAAAATTAGTTGAAACTGGATACGAATGATCCCGCGGGCGGCAAAATCTCCCGCCTCCTTCTAAAATTTCCGCCAGCTAGTCTTTAGCATGCGAAATTCCTCTTTTGTCCTTGGTGCACGGAGAACAGCAGTTACAATACCGCCCTCATCTATATAATAGGTCGGGGCTGCTTTGGTAACTTTCGGTTCCCCCCACCACACGGCACCCCCATTTCCTCTCCCCCTCCCGCAAAAACTACTAACTCCACAGCACTAGAGCATCTTACATCACGCCGTCCGTACTTCATCGGCCTTTCTACCCTTCCCCTCTCGAAACCCTAGACTGCTCATCCACCGGCGTAGAGCCCATTCACTGCAAGCAGCGTCCACCTCGCCGGATCTGCTTCTGCGGCTGCAGTTACCACTCTCACCTCCCCTAGAAACAAGTAGACTACTCATCCACCACTGTACCATGGCCCATTCAGTGACGGCCTTGTCCACGGCGCTGGATCTGCTTCGCCGGTACTCTCGTCAACCGCAGCGCATCTGCAGCGGCTCCTTCGTACTCCCATTGAAGACGCTTCGTCCACACCCCCCGGAGCCACCCCACCGACGCCCCCGTCGACGGCCTCTGATCCTCTTCGCCAACACCTTCCTCAACCCTACCGGAGCCGCTTCGCCGACACCATCGTCAACCCTACCGGAGTAGCTTCGTCTATACCATTCTCAACCCTACCGGCGCCGCTTTGCCAACTCACAAGTCCATGGCCTCAGATCCGCTTCGTCGCACCCTCATCCAACCTACCAGAGCTGCTTATGACGCCCCGTCCACGGCCACAGATCCGCATCATCGACACCATTCTGAACCCAACCACCGGAGCAGCTTCACCGACGCCCTCATCCATGGCCACAGATCAGCTTCGCCCACACCGTAGTCCACCCTATCGGAGCCGCTCCACAAACACCCTACTCGACGGTTCTAGATCTCCTTACCGGACCCTGACAGCCAGCGCAGCGTCATCACCCTTGACGTTTCCAACCTGATTCCCACTGTCTAGCAAGATGCCAAGCACCTGCCACGGCCTAGGTACTTGTCACCTTTAAACCCGTCCAACATCACCTGCCCGATGTACTTCAAATATACTAACAGGTAGCTGTTACATGTTATGCAGCTGGTAAAAACTACAAGGACGATGTTTCTTCCGGATCTAACAGCTTGGCCAACCAAGATCCTGGACTGAGGCATTGCTATGATCTTGTAAGTGTGTGTCTCTCTCTTGTATTGTTGTGTGCCTGCCAGCATGCTTTGCTAGGATTTTCGACCAGTAATCCCTTTGTGTAGACAATGATTTCTACTACTGGCTGCTAAATTAGATATGTAGATGTCATACATGATACTACCTCGTACCTCCGTTCCTAAATATAAGTCTTTCTAGAGATTCCACTATAGGCAACATACAGAGCAAAATGAGTGAATCTACACTAAAAAATGCATCTATATACATCTGTATGTGGTCCATACTGGAATCTCTACAAAGACATATATTTAGGAACAGAGGTAGTACATTACACAAAATCGTAGGTGGCATGTAGGAATTCCAGTGCACTAAATTAGGCTCCCTTAGAGTGCTTGCTAGTCCAGCACACGGAGTCATGGCTAGTTTATGCTACGCACACAATCGTTAATTGGTGGTTTAAATATGCGCAAGGGATATGCAATGTATTATCATGTAGAGATGTCTGAAATTAGCCGTGTCAACTTGCAGATAGGGTTACACAATGAAAAAGTAGAAGATGTATGTGGCAATTTCATGGAACATCGCAAAAAAGGAGAGGTAGCGGTGAGCCTATACAGTGTGCTATGGTAGGTCACTCCTCCATTGCAATCATCGTGACATGTTATTCGTATGTCAGTTCTATTGGCCAAGTTTCTTAGGGACAGTTATTATGAGTTATCCTAAGAAAATAAGCACCTGTGAATATAAGCTCCAGGTAATTAATAAGCCAACCAGTTCTTTACATTGCCTTCCTTTTCAGCTTATCTTTGGTATGATCAGTGAAAACTCTAGATTGCGTTATATTTTGTCATTTTGCTGCCCATATGAAAATTAATTTGGCTTGCAAACATCACAAATTGAACCTAGTGCAGTAATTAATATGATAGGAAAATAGATCATCACTATTTGTTCAAAATGCAAATACAAAGATACCATCTACTTGGCACAATCTACTTTGGTCAATGTCTTCCATAGAGATCCCATTGCCTAGTTCAAACGAAGAACGCATGACCCACATTTAAATGAAGAAAAAATATTTATTGAAATTCGATGGTCCAAGTGGCTGGTTATTATCATATAGCAGCACCACCTGAAAGCATCATATAGCAGTAGCAGTAGCTCATAGCAACTCATCATACAACAGCAGCAGCAGTGTGCAATCCATCATATACCAGCAGCAGCTCATAGCAATTTGTCATATAGCAGCAGCATGAGCAGCTCATAGGAATTCATCATATACCAGCAGCAGGAGCAACTCATAGCAATTCATCATATAGCAGTAGCAGGAGCAGCTCATAGTAATTCATCATATAGCAGCAGGAGGAGCAGCTTATAGCAACTCATCATATAGCAGCAGCAGCAGCTCATAGAAATTCATCATATAGCAGTAGTAGCTCATAGCAATTCATCATATAGCAGCAGCAGGAGCAGCTCATAGCAATGCATCATATGGAAGCAGCAGAAGCAGCTCATAGCAATTCATCATATAGTGGATCGGAAAGAAAATTTGGCAAAAAATCAAAGGAGATCCTCACCTTGTTGGATGAGCTCATCCTTCAACAACACCTCAAGGCCACGACCTAGGAGGAGGAGAGGAGGAATAAGGTGCCATCAACCGTAGTGTGGCATCAGCCATAGTTGTGCGGCGCCCGCCGGAGTAGTGCGTTGGACGGACCACAGTGGAGCAGCTGCTGGAGACCATGAGAATGAGGGGCGACGCCAGAGGGAGGAGAAGCCGGGGAGATTTGGCCCTACCCGCCGGCCATCTAGCCTAGCTGGACAGAGCATCGTCGAGGACCAGGCTAGATGGGACCAGTGGCGACAGCTCGCTGGAGGAACCCTAGCGCTATAGGCAGGGGATCGAGGTAGAGGGAAAGGGGAGAGGAGATGCAAGGAGGCAGGGCAATAAACGCTTGTGTGTTTGTTTTTACTTGACAGTCAGGTGTGACGCGGGCGTGAGCGGTTGCATTTTGAGTGTAATATAGGCAGACAACAGAGTCATTTCACTATTCCCCTTCCCTTCAATTTTTAGTGAGCTTCTACCTGAAAGACCCCCCTCCAAAGCAAAATAAGTTAAGCCCAAGCCCATAACTCAAAAATGACTTCTTTACATCTTTATGGCTTATTTTGACAATAATCTCCGAAAAGGCGGAATATAACTAGCCCTTAACCTACAATTCAATTGTGCGTGCAATGATGAATCACTCCTGCCTCCTATAGTGTACAGTTAGGCATCATCATACATGGCATAACCTAATACATGTGCATTCCATTGTAGAATCTGGAATATGCAATGTTTATGTTAGTTCATACGTTGCACATGATGCTTAAATGCCCCTTAAATCTGGTCAGTCAAGTGATGGTCTTTAAGCCTCCTTCTTTGCTTCTTTTCTTGATATGTAAGATTTGCTCACACATCTGTTCAATTGCTTGTTTGCATCAGCCAGCCATACTAGGACTGTTTGCTTTGATTACGTGATGTTCTTGACCTAACACTCTAACAGAGCTTATCAACGATTTAAACACTAAGGGTTGTTTAGTGGGGTCTTGTCTAACTCATAGGTGACATAAAGGTTTGGCTGTACACTAAAGTAGGCTCTCCAAGAGTACCTGGAGATCCAGTTCGAAGGTATGCCTAGTTTTTACATAGTGCACACATAGTAAATACTCATTTCATTGTGCGCAAGTGCAAGAGATGTGGCATGTTTCATTATGTGTGTTGTTTTGTTATAATCTCATCCTTTTGTGTTGTTCACAGACTGGAAAGTATGCATTTTTATCTTCCAAGGAGACGAGTAACTAGTTTGTGTCACCTTGTAGAGGTGGTGCAATGAAGATAAGATTGAGGATTTCCAAGTACAAGATGTTAGGAAGGAGCCTTGCAAGAGAAGTAGGAGCAGCGCTGAGCCTATTCAACCAGTTAAGGTAAGTCACTGTATCCAACTCAGCAGTTCAATTCCTTGTTTGTTTCAGGCATAGTTAATTTGCTCTTTTCAATTGCTTTATTTGTCCTCGGTTAATGAGATGCCCAAACAATGATGCCTGATGTTGGGTACTTGTATAACTATTAGTTAACATAATTAAAGGTCTTACCATTTAATTACTCTGGCGAAGTGTGCGTGAAGCTTTGAAGTCTATTAACCAACTATTACTACATGAGGCTCACAATCTAGTTTATACTAGGCTAATGATTGCATAGTTTTGCTTGCTGTAGCAGGTTTGTATGAATCCCTCTGCTGTTCATTATGCTCCCTAAGACTTTAATTGAGCTACAGAATGGTCAACTGCTTGCTTACTTATACACAACGTGCTATCTAAATTTGTGACTTGTCTGTGTTTTGGATTTGGCCCCAACATCATGCTCCTCTGGTGAGCTAAGAGAGATTTCTATATGCGGGCTGCACACACAACTATTTTTATAATTTTTAAAATATCACCTTCTTATGCTTCATGACGTGTAACATTATTGTTAGTCCTGTTTTTCCATGTACAAAATAGTCTGTCTTGCTCGCTTCACTTTGTAACTATATTTTTGCCCTAGTAATGTGTACTTACAGAAACATTTCAGGATGAAGTGACATCAACACAAAGATCTGCGAGAAGTGCAGCATGGCCATTACCAAATGATTATGGATTGGAATTTGAATGTGCTGATGTTCTCGAGCATCAACTAGAGGTGGCGAGACAACGTGTACATGATTCTCAACGTACAATCAACAAGTTGAGACTGGACTTGCAGGTATTAGATGCGGGATCAAAAAAATGAAACAAGACACCGAGGTAACCACGAAGGAATTGGAGATTTTGTAGACTAAAATTTTTGTCTATCTGAATCCGGCCAATCCTGTTTTCTGAAGAGATTATAGTTCAAATGTAAAGTTCTGTTGATGTGTGTACATGATGTATGAGCTTTATTTGTCTAATGTGTGTAATTTGCTATTTGTGTACGCTTTATTATCACTGATGCCAAACTATAATGCCCAGTGGGTATATTCGGCTATAATTTCTTTATTGTATAGTGTAGGATTATTCTATGTTTCTATGCCTTAGTCTTTTTATTGTATAGTGTATGTTTTTAGAGGCGATAGTATAGAGTAGGATAATTCTTGAATATGCTATACTGTTGAAACGGGGGCCAACACGCCCAAACATTTCCTGGATGCCATACAAATGAACAAACATGTGTATTCAAAGCGGGCCTGAATTGGGCCAGTCAAAATAATATTAAGTGGATCCTAAATGATGTGGCCCACCGTAACAACGACTCTTAGCAGGCTGTTAACAGGCCAAAAGCTCGATAGGGCCGTATAATGGAAATGGCACGCGGGCCTCTAGCAGGCCGAAATACATGTCAATCTTGTCTCGGCCCTTTTACTTTATGGGCCAGTAAGAGGCCGAAAGTGTTATGGGCCAGAGGAGGCCCAATTTGCACAGTGGGCTTTTAACAGGCCGAAAGTCGCGTTGGGCTGAAATGATGCCCTGCGGAACGTGGGCCCCTAATGGAGCTAAAGTCGAAGTACCAACTGTTGTGCGGGCCGTTAACAGGCCGAGAGACAAAATGGGCTAGGAGTTGGCCCATTTATCGAATGGGCCGAGGACAGGCCTAAAGTCACAATAGGCTAGAACTGGCCCAACTACAGAATGGGCCGAGAAAAGGCCGAAAGACATTCCGGGCCGTAAACGGGCTAGAACTGATGATGGGCTCCTAACAGGCCAAAAGAAGCTCGGGCCGCAATTGGGCCCAAAGACGTAGCGGGCCGTTAACGGGCTTAAACTAACGATGGGCTAGAAATTGTCAAATCTAGAGTGGGCGTTTGATGGGCCGATTCTATGTAACTTGTATGGGCCGTGCTTGTAAATGGGCCTAACTCAAGTAGGCCGCTAATGGGCCGGCTCGCTTATTTTGACAGGCCCGGCCTTTTAACCAGAATGGGCCACTGTTGGGCTGAGACACGTGTCAACGTATCATAGGCGCATTCCATCCATTCGCTGGATGACAACTTTACGAAGCCGGGCCGACACGTAGATCTGCCAGCCAATGAGAATTTTACACGTAGAAAATCCCCATTGGTCCGCGCTGTTAACGGGTTATCAGATCCAAACCGGAACCCGATAGCTTAACGGCGACCCGTTACGATGGATGCCACGTGTCGGTCACCCTTGATGAAAGCACTTCTATGATGCATGATTTAATGTCATGGAAGTGGACACTTCCGTGATGATAATTTTGGTAATGTCATGGAACACTTCTACGACAACACAGGTATGACTATCTTGAGTCTGTCATAAAATCTTCATGGATTTACATGCATGACAGAAAACGTGACCTACTGTGACAAACACGAATCATCACAGAAGTGTATTTTTTGTAGTGATAGCCCATTAATTTGCCTAGTTGATGTGAGACTTTCTCCCTTTTTGTGTTCTCCACACAACCTGCACCATCATATTCTATTCCACCTATAGTGCTACATCCATGGCTCACGCTCATGTATTTGCGTGAAAGTTGAAAAGTCTTGAGAACATTAAAAGTATGAAAGAATTGCTTGGCTTGTCATCGGGTTTGTGCATGATGAAATACTTTGTGTGATGAAGATGGAGTATAGCCAGACTATATGATTTTGTAGGGATAACTTTCTTTGGCCATGTTATTTTGACAAAGACATGATTGCTTTATTAGTATGCTTGAAGTATTATTGTCTTAATGTCAAATGATAGACTATTGCTTTGAATCACTCGTGTCTTAATATTCATGCCATGATTAGATTATGTTATCAAGATTATGCTAGGTAGCATTCCTCATCAAAAATTATCTTTTTTTATCATTTACCTACTCGAGGTCGAGCAGGAATTAAGCTTGGGGATGCTGATACGTCTCCATCGTATCTATAATTTTTTATTGTTTCATGCCAATATTCTAAAACTTTCATATACTTTTGGCAACTTTTTATACTATTTTTTGGGACTAACATATTGATCCAGTGCCCAGTGCCAGTTCCTATTTGTAGCATGTTTTTTGTTTTGCAGAAAACCCATATCAAACGGAGTCCAAACGGGATAAAAACTTACGGAGATTTTTTTGGGACTAACATATGTGATTTTTGGGAAAAAGAATCAACGTGAGACGATGCCCGAGGGGCCCACAAGGACGGAGGGCGCACCCCTGGTCCTTGTGGTCACCCTGTAAGGCGGTTGGTGCCCTTCTTCTGGCGCAAGAAAGCTAATATCCGGATAAAAATCATGTTAAAATTTCAGCCTAATCGGAGTTACGGACCTCCGAAAATTTAAGAAACGGTGAAAGGCCAGAATCTGGGAGTGCGGAAATAGAGAGAGAAAGAGAGAGAGAGAGAGAGAGAGAGAGAGAGAGAGAGAGAGAGAGAGAGAGAGAGAGAGCGAGAGAGAGAGAGATCCAATCTCGGAGGGGCTCCCGCCCCTCTGCCACCATGGAAGCCAAGGACCAGAGGGGAAACACTTCTCCCATCTAGGGGGAAAGTCAAGGAAGAAGAAGAAGGGGGGCACTCTCCCCCACTCTTCCAGGGGCGTCGGAACACCGCCGGGGCCATCATCGTGACCGCAATCTACACCAACAACTTCGCCGCCGTCATCACCAACTCTCTCCCCCTCTATGCAGCGGTGTAACACCTCTTCTCCCCGCTGTAATCTCTACTTAAACATGGTGCTCCACGCTATATATTATTTCCCAATTATGTATGGCTATCCTATGATGTTTGAGTAGATCCGTTTTGTCTGGTTTGCACTACTAGGGAAAAGCCTAGAAGTAGCGCGGGTGACCGCGCTACTGCTACGGCGCTAACGCTAAAGGTTTGCAGTAGTGTTGGTTTACCCGCGCTACTGCTATATCCACTTAGTAGTAGCGCTTCCTGCCAAAGGCGCTACTGGTAATTACTAGTAGCGCGTCTCACTGCCCACGCTACTACTATTATTCCGTATTCTATTTCTTTTTTATTTTATGTCGTATTCATACACCTTTATACAAGTTTTCATGCAGTAGCAATTTAGAGATTGGTTTTACATCATAATGAGTTATTACATCACTAGGTGAAAGAACCGTGGACTAGTTTCAAGTGGATGGACATCCACTGGAAACTAATCCGCGGTTCTTTCACCCAATGATATAATAAATATCATCATCATCATATCATTAACAACTTATCATCATAATACATCATTGTCATTTAACACCTCCTCATGATCATCATTTTCATCAATGAGACATCATATAGCAAGTTGGTCACTAGTCATAATCACAACTCCTCCTCCTCATCATCAACTCTAACACATTGTAGCACATAATAACACATTGTACCTAGGACCTACTTCTCTCTCATAGGACCTACTACCTATGTTATGTAAAATAGCATAAAACAAGATAGGCCTTGACTCTCCTTTATGGAGAATGGAGATTATCCTGTCTCCAATTCTTGCGCCTCGCACAATGTTGCTTCCAAGTAGCTCCCTACGATTGACCATACATTTTTTCCAATCTTTGATTGTCATGTCTTCATCGGGTTTAGAAATGCGGTATGAACATCAGTGATGCGTAGGATGACCTGGCCGTAAGTTCATAACATCAAGGCGACCATTCGGAAACATCAGATGAGGCACACAATCCTTCGGGATTTTCTGTTGAAAAATATAGTAATAACTACGTAGTTAGCAATGTAGTTGAGTTTTAGAAGAATTTATGCAAAAGATGCACGGATGTCGTAATAGTAAAAAATCTTACCATGATGATAACACACAAGTATAGGGGATCGCAACAGTTTTGGAGGGTAGAGCATTCAACCCAAATTTATAGATTCGACACAAGGGGTGCCAAACAATATTTGAAGGTATTAGCAGCTGAGTTGTCAATTCAACCAGACCCAAAGATTAATTATCTGCAGCAACGTGATCAGTAGCAAAGTAGTTTGATAGTTTCGATAATAGTAGCAATAGCAATAGTAACGGTAACAGTGATAGCAGTATTTTTGTAGCAAGTGCAATGGTAATGATACCAATAGTAAGTTAGCAAGAACAATATAAGATAAATTCGTAGGCATTGGATCGGTAATTTGTTGGATGATATTCATCATGTGACAGTCATAACCTAGGGCGATACGACACTAGCTCCAGTTCATTAATATAATGTAGGCATGTATTCTGTAAATAGTCATACGTGCTTATGGAAAGAACTTGCATGACATCATTTGTCCTACCCTCCCGTGGCAGCTGGGTCCAATTGGAAACTAAGGGATATTAAGGCCTCCTTTTAATAGAGAACCGGAACAAAGCATTAACAGACGGTGAAGATATGAACTCTTCAAACTACGGTCATCACCGGGAGTGGTCCCGACTATTGTCACTCCGGGGTTGTCGATCATAACACGTAGTAGGTGACTATAACTTGCAAGATTGGATTTAGAACATGGATATAATGGTGATAACATAAACGGTTCAGATCTGAAATCATGGCACCCGGGCCCAAAGTGACAAGCATTAAGATGGCAAAGTCATAGCAACATCAATCTCACAACATAGTGGATACTAGGGATCAGGCCCTAACAAAACTAACTAAATTACATGATGAATCTCATCCAACTCCTCACCGACCAGCGAGCCTACGAAGGAATTACTCACTCCCGGTGGGGAGCATCATGGAATTGGCCATGGAGAAGGGTTGGTGATGATGAAGAACCAAGATCCCCCTCTCCGGAGCCCCAAACGGGCTCCAAATCTGGCCTCCCGATGAAGAACAGGAGGTGACGGCGGCTCCATCTCGTGGATCACGATAATTCTTTCTCCCTGATTTTTTTCTGGAAAAAATAGGGTTTTATGGCGTCGGTTTCAGGGTCTGCGTGGCCACCAGGTGGGGACAACCCACCTGGGCGCGCCTGGGGGGGGGGGGGCAGGCGCGCCCTGGTGGGTTGTGCCCACCCAGGTGCCCCTCCTCAGGTGACTCTTGGCTCCAGAAATTCTCTTTTATTATATAAAAAATCCTCGTGAAGTTTCGTTCCATTCCAAGAACTTTTATTTCTGCACAAAAACAACACCATGGTAGTTCTGTTGAAAAAAATGTCAGCCCATGGTTAGTTTCATTCAAATCAAGCAAAATTAGAGTCCAAAACAAGAGGAAAAGCGTTAGGAAAAGTAGATACGTTGGAGACGTATCAACTCCCCCAAGCTTAAACCTTTGCTTTTCCTCAAGCAATTCAGTTGATAAACTAAAAGTGAAAAAAGAAAAACTTTTACGAACTCTTTTGCTCTTGTTTGCATAAATAAGCTTAAACAGCACCCAGGTTTTCAGACAACATTATAACTAACCATGCTGACAATGACTCTTAAAGATTATATTAACTCATATCAATAACATAATCAGCTAGCGAGCAATAATAAGATATCTCAAACAGTAAGATGTTATCAAAACAACCATGATATAATATGACAATAGTGGTATCTCGCTAGCCCTTTCCGAGACCGCAAAACATAAATGCAGAGTACCTCCAAAGTTCAAGTAGTGACTAAACATTGTAATTCATGGTAGAAAAGATCCAATCATGATGCACCCAACATTATGTACACACAATGCATCAGCATGACAACAGTGCTCTCAGGTTCTGGCACTTATTTTACAAGGTGATGACACAACATAAAAGTAAATATAAAGTCCCTTCACAAAGGGAAGCGGTGATTTGTGATGTTGCTTGAAGCTACGTAGGTATTTCCCCAAAGAGGAAGGGATGATGCAGCACAGCGGCGGTAGGTATTTCCCTCGGATATGAAACCAAGGTTATCGAACCTGTCGTGGAATTGTCACGGCAGATGTCCTAGCAAAAGGACTTAGTTGTGGAGCCATCGCAACTAGGACGCAAGAAGGGGTTAATCGGGACAAAGGACACGGGGTTTATACTGGTTTGGCCCCTTACGGTGAAGGTAAAAGCCTACGATCCAGTTTTGAGTGGGATTGCTTATGTCTCGATAACCAGGGAGAGAATCCGCTTGACCTAGCTCTCGATTTGATGTTACTTGCCCTGAACCACCGCCGGGTCGTCCCTTTATATACAGAGGTTGACGCCCAGCAGCTGATAGAGTCCCGGCTGGCCCATAAACAGTGTCCAGCTCGATTTCTCTCTATTCCTGCCTTATAATACAAGTTACACACATATGGCGGTTTATCTCTACGGGCCTTAAGTCGCCCTTTGGGCCTTGGGCCCTTAATTAACCCGCCATCTCGAGGAGTCGTCTTGGGCTTCATGAGTCGTCTTAAGTATAACCTGGTACCTTCTGGGCGGGTCATACTAATAGTTATATCCCCAACATTAGGCCCCAGATTGATTTAAACTGGTTCATGTCAATCTTCAACACTTAGACAAAATCTTCTACTCTTTATTGCACGGCAATTTGTAACCCGCCATGACGTCATCTTATGGATTTCCAATAACCCGCCATGACGTCATCTGTCATTAATTCATATTTTATCCAATACATCTCAACGGATCCTTATCTTTAATAACCACCCTGAGAATCGAGGCGTCCTAACAAGCTGGATACCCATATTTTTTGGCCTCCTCGTTTTCGCGCCCACTTATCAGTCTTTCCCTTATAAATAGGCACGACTGGTCTTTCTTCATTCTCCCTCTTTCCACCGTCTTCTTACTCTCGCGACCCTACTGCTGCTCGACCTCCGCCGCCGCCGCAGCGCACTTCGTCTTTCTCGACCCCGACCACTGCATTAACCTGAGCTTGTCCAGAGAACGGCGGCGACCCTTCGCAGTAGATCTGTGTCCATAAGTCTTTGCTTTTCCGCACCTTAGATCCACATTAGGGTTTGCAAGTTCTTCTGTGTTCTTCGCTGCTCATCACGGATTCTTCGTAGTTTCTCCACCGCATCCTCTTTTGATCTAAAAGAAGTATGAAACTCATGCGGTAGCTGTTTCGCATCCATTTCAGATGCTAATAGATCCCCTTTTCTTGTACAAAGGCCTCTTTAGAACTGATGAACTCCTTTGTACTGGTCTTTTAGGTCTAGAATATTTTCCTTTTCTGAGCATCCGTTGATCCAAAATAATGATTGCAATCTGTGAAACCTATTTTTGCGACACTTAGTCAACGTCTGTGTTTTGATAGATCCACCTAGCCATGGCGGCTTATACCACCGGCTTTTAATTACAATGCTCAATAGATAACCTCAACCACACATGGTAGCTCAAATAACTTAACTGCTCATGGCGGCTTAAATAATCTGACATAATTAGCTATATACCATTAGGCCCCTTTATAAGCCGCCATCTTGAATATGCATTGAAATATTTCTCTCCGGCATAAATTTGAACCGGGAATTTTTTACTCTGTCTTAGGCTTTCATCACAATGGCACCAAAAGCACCCACTACATGGAACTGGGTTAAATCCATCATCACAGATAGTACGCTGGATGACTTTGTAAAGAACGGCTATCTGCCGAAGAAGGAAGTCATGTCTTCTCGTGCTCCTAATCCGGAGGAAGAAATTCCTCAGCCCAAACAGGGGGAAGTTATTATTTTCACCGATCACATGAACCGGGGTTTTACACCACTGATACGTCCATTTTGCATCATGATTTTATATCGATATTTATTGCATTATGGGCTGTTATTACCCATTATGTCACAGTACTTATGCCTATTCTCTCTTATTTTACAAGGTTTACATAAGGAGGGAGAATGCCGGCAGCTGGAATTCTGGGCTGGAAAAGGAGCAAATATTAGAGACCTATTCTGCACAACTCCAAAAGTCCTGAAACTCCACGAAAGTTATTTTTGGAAATAATAAAAAATATTGAGCGGAAGAAATACGTCAGGGGGGCCTCCACCTGTCCACGAGGGTGGGGGGCGTGCCCTACCCCCCTGGGCGCGCCCCCTGCCTCGTGGGCCCCCTGTTGGCCCTCCGGTGCCCATCTTCTGCTATATGAAGTCTTTCGTCCGAAAAAAAATAATAAGCAAGCTTTCGGGACGAGACTCCGCCGCCACGAGGCGGAACCTTGGCGGAACCAATCTAGGGCTCCGGCAGAGCTGTTCTGCCGGGGACACTTCCCTCCAGGAGGGGGAAATCATCGCCATCGTCATCACCAACGCTCCTCTCATCGGGAGAGGGCAATCTTCATCAACATCTTCACCAGCACCATCTCCTCTCAAACCCTAGTTCATCTCTTGTATCCAATTCTTGTCTCTAAGTCTGGGATTGGTACCTGTAGGTTGCTAGTAGTGTTGATTACTCCTTGTAGTTGATGCTAGTTGGTTTATTTGGTGGAAGATCATATGTTCAGATCCTATATGCATATTAATACTCCTCTGATTATGAACATGAATATGCTTTGTGAGTAGTTACGTTTGTTCCTGAGGACATGGGAGAAGTCTTGCTATTAGTAGTCATGTGAATTTGGTATTCGTTCGATATTTTGGTGAGATGTATGTTGTCTATCCTCTAGTGGTGTTATGTGAACGTCGACTACATAACACTTCACCATTATTTGGGCCTAGAGGAAGGCATTGGGAAGTAATAAGTAGATGATGGGTTGCTAGAGTGACAGAAGCTTAAATCCTAGTTTATGTGTTGCTTCGTAAGGGGCTGATTTGGATCCATATGTTTCATGCTATGGTTAGGTTTACCTTAATACTTTTGTTGTAGTTGCGGATTCTTGCAATAGAGGTTAATCATAAGTGGGATGCTTGTCCAAGTAAGGACAACACCCAAGCACCGGTCCACCCACATATCAAATTATCAAAGTACCGAACGCGAATCATATGAACGTGATGAAAACTAGCTTGACGATAATTCCCATGTGTCCTCGGGAGCGCTTTTCTCTATATAAGAGTTTGTCCAGGCTTGTCCTTTGCTACAAAAAGGATTGGGCCACCTTGCTGCACTTTATTTACTTTTGTTACCTGTTACTCGTTACCAATTATCTTATCACAAAACTATCTGTTACCTATTATTTCAGTGCTTGCAGAGAATGCCTTGCTGAAAACCGCTTATCATTTCCTTCTGCTCCGCGTTGGGTTCGACACTCTTACTTATCGAAAGGACTACGATAGGTCCCCTATACTTGTGGGTCATCAAGACTCTTTTCTGGCACCGTTGCCGAGGAGTGAAGCGCCTTTGGTAGGTGGAATTTGGTAAGGAAAAATTTATATAGTGTGCTGAAATTTACTGTCACTTGTTACTATGGAAAGTAATCCTCTGAGGGGCTTGTTCGGGGTATCTTCACCCCGACCAGTAGAGCAAAGAGTTGCTCCTCAAATTACTGAACCTACTGAAGATGAAAATGTCCACTTTGAAATTCCTTCGGGTATGTTGAAAAAACTGCTAGCTAATCCTTTTGCAGGAGATGGAACAAAGCATCCTGATGAGCACCTAATATATGTGGATGAAGTTTGTGGATTATTTAAGCTTGCAGGTATACCCGGTGATGTTATTAAGAAGAAGGTCTTCCCTTTATCTTTGAAGGGAGATGCATTGACATGGTATAGGCTATGTGATGATACGAGATCATGGAACTACAAGCGATTGAAATTGGAATTTCATCAGAAATTTTATCCTATGCATCTTGTTCATCGTGATCACAATTATATATATAATTTTTGGCCTCGCTAAGGAGAAAGCATCGCTCAAGCTTGGGGGAGGCTTAAATCAATGTTATATTCATGCCCCAATCATGAGCTTCCAAGAGAAATAATTATTCAAAGTTTTTATGCTCGGCTTTCTGATAACAATCGCACCATGCTCGATACTTCTTGTGCTGGCTCTTTTATGATGAAGACTATTGAATTCAAATGGGATTTATTGGATAGAATTAAACGTAACTCTGAAGATTGGGATCTCGACGAAGGTAAGGTGTCAGGTATGCCACCTAAGTTTGATTGTGTTAAATCTTTTATGGATACCGATGTTTTCCGGAAATTTAGCACTAAATATGGACTTGACTCTGAGATATGAGCTTCCTTTTGTGAATCTTTTGCTGCTCATATTGATCTCCCTAAGGAGAAGTGGTTTAAATATCATCCTCCCATAGAAGTTAAAGTATCTGCACCTATTAAAGTTGAAGAAAAGACTATCACTTATAATGATCCTATTGTTCCTACTTCTTATGTTGAGAAACCACCCTTCCCTGTTAGGATAAAGGATCATGCTAAAGCTTCAACCGTGGTTCGTAAAAGCAATATTAGAACTTATACACCTCCTAAGCAAATCAAAGTTGAACCTAATGTTGCTATTGTTAAAGATCTCTTGGCTGATAATATTGATGGGCATGTTATTTATTTCCGTGATGAAACTGCTAGAATTGCCAAACCTTGTGCTAAAGATAAACATAGACTTGTGGTAGGCATGCCTGTTATTTCTGTTAAAATAGGAGGTCATTGTTATCATGGCTTATGTGATATGGGTGCTAGTGCTAGTGTTATACCTCATGACTTATACAAAGAAATTATGCATGATATTGCACCTGCTGAAATAGAAGATATTGATGTTACCATCAAGCTTGCCAATAGAGATACCATATCACCCATTGGAATTGTTAGAGATGTGGAAGTCTTGTGTGGGAAAACTAAATATCCTGCTGATTTTCTTGTTCTTGGTTCCCCACAAGATAGCTTTTGTCCCATTATATTTGGTAGACCCTTCTTGAACACTGTTAATGCTAAGATAGACTGCAAAAAGGATGCCGTTACTATTGGTTTGGGTGATATGTCTCATGAGTTTAATTTCTCTAAATTTCGTAGACAACACCGTGAAGAAGAATTGCCTAGTAAGGATGAAATAATTGGTCTCGCTTCTATTGCCGTACTTCCTAGTGATCCTTTAGAACAATATTTGCTAGACCATGAAAATGATATGTTTATGAATGAAAGAAGGGAAATAGATGAAGTATTCTTTAAACATGAACCTATCTTGAAACACAATTTGCCTGTTGAAATCCTAGGGGATCCTCCTCCACCCAAGGGTGATCCCGTGTTTGAGCTTAAACCGTTACCTGATACTCTTAAATATGCTTATCTTGATGAGAAAAAGATATATCTTGTTATTATTAGTGCTAACCTTTCAGAGCATGAAGAAGAGAGATTATTGAAAACTCTGAAGAAGCACCGTGCTGCTATTGGATATACTCTTGATGATCTTAAGGGCATTAGTCCCACTCTATGTCAACATAAAATAAATTTGGAGGAAGATGCCAAACCAGTTCGTGATCATCAACGACGGTTGAATCCTAAAATGAAAGAAGTAGTAAGAAAGGAAATACTAAAGCTTCTAGAGGCAGGTATAATTTATCCCATTGCTGATAGTAAGTGGGTAAGTCCTGTCCATTGTGTCCCTAAGAAGGGAGGTATTACCGTCGTTCCTAATGATAAAGATTAGTTGATCCCACAAAGAATTATTACAGGTTATAGGATGGTAATTGATTTCCGCAAATTAAATAAGGCTACTAAAAAAGATCATTACCCCTTTCCTTTTATCGATCAAATGCTAGAAAGATTATCCAAACATACACATTTTTGCTTTCTAGATGGTTATTCTGGTTTCTCTCAAATACCTGTGTCAGCCAATGATCAATCAAAGACTACTTTTACTTGCCCTTTTGGTACTTTTGCTTATAGGCGTATGCTTTTTGGTTTATGTAATGCACCTGCTACCTTTCAAAGATGCATGATGGTTATATTCTCTAACTTTTGTGAAAAGATTTGTGAGGTTTTCATGGACGATTTTTCCGTCTATGGATCCTCTTTTGATGATTGCTTGAGCAACCTTGATCGAGTTTTGCAGAGATGTGAAGAAACTAATCTTGTCTTGAATTGGGAAAAGTGCCACTTTATGGTTAATGAAGGTATTGTCTTGGGGCATAAAGTTTCTGAAAGAGGTATTGAGGTTGATAAAGCCAAGGTTGATGCTATTGAAAAGATGCCATGTCCTAAGGACATCAAAGGTATAAGAAGATTCCTTGGTCACGCCGGATTTTATAGGAGGTTCATTAAGGAGTTCTCAAAAATTTCTTGGCCTCTGAGTAATTTATTACAAAAAGATATACCATTTGTCTTTGATGATGATTGCGTAGAAGCATTTGAAATACTTAAGAAAGCATTGATCTCTGCACCTATTGTTCAGCCACCTGATTGGAATTTACCCTTTCAAATTATGTGTGATGCTAGTGATTATGCTGTAGGTGTTGTTCTAGGGCAAAGAGTTGATAAGAAATTAAATGTTATTCAATATACTAGTAAAACTCTAGACAATGCTCAGAAAAATTATGCTACTACTGAAAAAGAATTCCTAGCAGTTGTATTTGCTTGTGATAAGTTCAGACCTTATATTGTTGATTCTAAAGTAACTGTTCACACTGATCATGCTTCTATTAAATATCTTATGGAAAATAAAGAGGCTAAACATAGACTTATTAGATGGGTTCTCTTGCTACAAGAATTTGATTTGCATATTGTTGATAGAAAGGGAGCTAAGAACCCCGTTGCAGACAACTTGTCTAGGTTAGAAAATGTTCTTGATGACCCACTACCTATTGATGATAGCTTTCCTGATGAGCAATTAAATGTCATAAATACTTCTCGTACTGCTCCATGGTATGCTAATTATGCTAATTATATTGTTGCTAAATTTATACCACCTAGTTTCACATACCAGCAAAAGAAAATGTTTTTCTATGATTTAAGACATTACTTTTGCGATGACCCACATCTTTATAAAGAAGGAGTAGATGGTGTTATAAGACGTTGTGTACCTGAGCATGAACAGGAACAGATTCTACGCAAGTGTCACTCCGAGGCTTATGGAGGACACCACGCTGGAGATAGAACTGAACATAAGGTATTGCAATCCGGTTTTTATTGGCCTACTCTCTTCAAGGATGCCCGTAAGTTTGTCTTATCTTGTGATGAATGTCAAAGAATTGGTAATATTAGTAGACGTCAAGAAATGCCTATGAATTATTCACTTGTTATTGAACCATTTGATGTTTGGGGCTTTGATTATATGGGACCTTTTCCTTCCTCTAATGGATATACACATGTTTTAGTTGCTGTTGATTACGTTACTAAGTGGGTAGAAGCTATTCCAACTAGTAGTGATGATCATAACACTTCTATTAAGATGCTTAAAGAAGTTATTTTTCCGAGGTTTGGAGTCCCTAGATATTTAATGACTGATGGTGGTTCACATTTTATTCATGGTGCTTTCCGTAAAATGCTTGCTAAGTATGATGTTAATCATAGAATTGCATCTCCTTATCACCCGTAGTCTAGTGGTCAAGTAGAATTGAGTAATAGAGAGCTCAAATTAATTTTGCAAAAGACTATCAATAGATCTAGAAAGAATTGGTCCAATAAACTTGATGATGCATTATGGGCCTACAAAACTGCATATAAAAATCCTATGGGTATGTCTCCGTATAAAATGGTTTATGGAAAAGCATGTCACTTACCTCTCGAACTAGAACATAAGGCTTATTTGGCTATTAAAGAGCTCAACTATGATTTCAAACTTGCCGGTGAGAAGAGGTTATTTGACATTAGCTCACTTGATGAATGGAGAACCCAAGCCTATGAAAATGCCAAGTTGTTTAAAGAAAAGGTTAAAAGATGGCATGACAAAAGGATACAAAACCGTGAGTTTAATGTAGGTGATTATGTATTGCTATACAACTCTCGTTTAAGATTTTTTGTAGGAAAACTTCTCTCTAAATGGGAAGGCCCTTACGTTATCGAGGAGGTCTATCGTTCCGGTGCCATAAAAATCAACAACTTCGAAGGCACAAATCCGAAGGTGGTGAACGGTCAAAGAATCAAACATTATATCTCAGGTAATCCCATAAATGTTGAAACCAATGTTATTGAAACCGTAACCTCGGAGGAATACATAAGGGAAACTTTCTGGAACGTTTCAGACTCCGAAAAGGAATAGGTATGTGGTATGGTAAGTAAACTGACTCCAAAACAGTTTTTATGGCAATATTTCTCCGTTTTGGAATATTTAGAAAAATAGAAAAATAAGAAGCAGTCCGGGAAGGACACGAGGCCTCCACGAGGGTGGAGGGCGCGCCCCCCTACCTCGTGGGCACCTCGTGTGCTCTCCGGACTCCGTTTTCTTGCACGATACGTATTTTGGTCGGTAAAAATTCATTATATAATCTCCCGAAGGTTTTGACTCCTGTATCACGCAAATATCCCCTGTTCTTGTTTCGAGCTGTTTTCTGTCAGGGCTGTCAAGGCAAGGCATCATGTCGTCCCCCTCCTCCAACAATGGTGACAACGATGCTTGGCTAATGAAGATAGAGCTGAAGAGGGAAGGACCCGTGGAGATCAACAAGGATGAAGGGATCAAGAAGGTCACGGAGGACCAAGCTCCGGCAGCAGGAGACACCCTTCAACTTGATCCCAATCTTCTTACCCCAACTGAGGTCGAAGCTTTCAAGATGATTGAGTTAGCTCGTATACAAAACAAGTATCTCACCCGTGAAAATATTTTGTTGAAGGAGCATATTGTCGCACTCAAGGGCATTATCCGCAAGTTGGAGGATCTCTTACGCTCGATGTGCGATTACCCATCACCAATAACTCCACCTTCTTCACCAGCAAAGGAGGCATAATCACATGGGTATGGGCACTCCCCTTGGCAACTGCCAAGCTTGGGGGAGATGCCCCGATATCGTATCACCACCACATCTCCTATCTTTACCGTTTTTCTTAGTTCGATCCTATTAGTAGTATCTTGATCTAGTAGAATAAAGTTTTGGTATGATCTAGTTTTGAGTTTTGCTTTATGATCCCTTTATGTAATCGAGTCCATGAGCTATATATAATAAAGATTAGTGTTGAGTCAAGGGCTTGATTATTTTGCCGTGATCTTGAGGGAATAAAAGAAAAGAGAATAGAATAAAAAGAAATAAAGAGATCATATTGATCTTATTGAAAGTAATGACTTCACATAGAAAGAGTATGATGATTAAAAATTGTTGAGAGTTGACAAACATAGCTTTGGTCATCGTTGCAATTAATAGGAAGTAATAAAGAAAGAGGGGTTTCACATATAAATATACTATCTTGGACATCTTTTATGATTGGGAGCACTCATTAAAATATGACATGCTAAAGAGTTGATGTTGGACAAGGAAGACAACGTAATGGGTTATGTTTTCTTATATCTAAGATAAAGTATATTGTCATGGATCATCCAACATGTTGAGCTTGCCTTTCCCCCTCATGCTAGCCAAATTCTTTGCACCAAGTAGAGATACTACTTGTGCTTCCAAAAACCCTTAAACCAGTTTTGTCATGAGAGTCCACCATATCTACCTATGGATTGAGTAAGATCCTTCAAGTAAGTTGTCATCGGTGCAAGCAATAAAAATTGCTCTCTAAATATGTATGATTGATTGGTGTGGAGGAAATAAGCTTTATACGATCTTGTGATGTGGAAGAAATAAAAGCGACGGACTGCATAATAAAGGTTCATATCACAAGTGGCAATATAAAGTGACGTTCTTTCGCATTAAGATTTTGTGCATCCAACCCTGAAAGCGCATGGCAACCTCTGCTTCCCACTTCGAAGGGCCTATCTTTTACTATTATCTTCTACCTTATGCAAGAGTCATGGTGATCTTCACCTTTCCTTTTTATATTTTATCCTTTGGCAAGCAAAGGATGTTGGAAAGATCCTGATAGATATATCTAATTGGATACGGGTTAGCATGAACTATTATTGTTGACATTACCCTTGAGGTAAAAGGTTGTGAGGTGAAACTATAAGCCCCTATCTTTCTCTGTGTCCGATTAAAACTCCGTAACCACAAGTATTGCGTGAGTGTTAGCAATTATGAAAGACTAAATGATAGTTGAGTATGTGGACTTGCTAGGAAGCTCTGACATAGACTCTTTCTGATGTTATGATAAATTGCAATTGCCTCAATGACTGAGATTATAGTTTGTTAGTTCTCAATAAAGTTTCCGATTCATACTATGCATTGTGATTAGATTATTACTTGAGCAAAAGAAATCATATGACAATATCCATATATGTTGCTGTTATGAGAATAATCATGATGCCCGCATGTCCGTATTTTATTTCATCGACACCTCTACCTCTAAACATGTGGACATATTTATCGTTATCGGCTTTCGCTTGAGGACAAGCGAGGTCTAAGCTTGGGGGAGTTGATACGTCCATTTTGCATCATGCTTTTATATCGATATTTATTGCATTATGGGCTATTATTACCCATTATGTCACAATACTTATGCCTATTCTCTCTTATTTTACAAGGTTTTCATAAGAAGGGAGAATGCCGGCAGCTGGAATTCTGGGCTGGAAAAGGAGCAAATATTAGAGACATATTCTGCACAACTCCAAAAGTCCTGAAACTCCACGAAAGTTATTTTTGGAAATAATAAAAAATATTGAGCGGAAGAAATACTTCAGGGGGGCCTCCACCTGTCCATGAGGTGGCGGCTCGCCCTACCCCCTGGGCGCGCCCCCTGCCTCGTGGGCCCCCTGTTGGCCCTCCGGTGCCCATCTTCTGCTATATGAAGTCTTTCGTCCGAAGAAAAATCATAAGCAAGCTTTCGGGACGAGACTCCGCCGCCACGAGGCGGAACCTTGGCGGAACCAATCTAGGGCTCCGGCAGAGCTGTTCTGCCGGGGACACTTCCCTCCAGGAGGGGGAAATCATCGCCATCGTCATCACCAACGCTCCTCTCATCGGGAGAGGGCAATCTCCATCAACATCTTCACCAACACCATCTCCTCTCAAACCCTAGTTCATCTCTTGTACCCAATTCTTGTCTCTAAGTCTGGGATTGGTACCTGTAGGTTGCTAGTAGTGTTGATTACTCCTTGTAGTTGATGCTAGTTGGTTTATTTGGTGAAAGATCATATGTTCAGATCCTATATGCATATTAATACTCCTCTGATTATGAACATGAATATGCTTTGTGAGTAGTTACATTTGTTCCCGAGGACATGGGAGAAGTCTTGCTATTAGTAGTCATGTGAATTTGGTATTCGTTCGATATTTTGATGAGATGTATGTTGTCTATCCTCTAGTGGTGTTATGTGAACGTCGACTACATAACACTTCACCATTATTTGGGCCTAGAGGAAGGCATTGGGAAGTAATAAGTAGATGATGGGTTGCTAGAGTGACAGAAGCTTAAACCCTAGTTTATGCGTTGCTTCATAAGGGGTTGATTTGGATCCATATGTTTCATGCTATGGTTAGGTTTACCTTAATACTTTTGTTGTAGTTGCGGATGCTTGCAATAGAGGTTAATCATAAGTGGGATGCTTGTCCAAGTAAGGACAGCACCCAAGCACCGATCCACCCACATATCAAATTATCAAAGTACCGAACGCGAATCATATGAACGTGATGAAAACTAGCTTGACGATAATTCCCATGTGTCCTCGGGAGCGCTTTTCTCTATATAAGAGTTTTTCCAGGCTTGTCCTTTGCTACAAAAAGGATTGGGCCACCTTGCTGCACTTTATTTACTTTTGTTACCTGTTACTCGTTAACAATTATCTTATCACAAAACTATCTGTTACCTATTATTTCAGTGCTTGCAGAGAATGCCTTGCTGAAAACCGCTTATCATTTCCTTTTGCTCCTCGTTGGTTTCGACACTCTTACTTATTGAAAGGACTACGATAGATCCCCTATACTTGTGGGTCATCAACCACCCGGCTCAAAATTCTTGATAGACGTCCTACACTTCTTTGACCTCCGTCCTCAAGACATCGGACTCAATTCCGTGTCTAATATTTGCAATTTTCAAGTGTTCAGTGAAGTATATCCTGGAGAAGAACCCAACATATTACTCTTCAGAGAGCTATTTTACTTGAACCACCAGAATGAATGTGCCAACGTCGGAGAGACGTAATTTTTCCTTATGCCAACCCGCCGAGTCATCCCAAAGACTGGAATCAGACATGGTTCTATTGTCATGACACTTCTCCGGCTGAAGAAAATCCTCTGCCCGGCTTTCGTGCTCTGCGTCTGGAATCTGATCATCCACTTCCGGATAAGATAACAGCCGCCAAACGCAAGATGCTCGCCCCCACCCTGGCCAAGATCAAGGCTCTTCTGGGGAACGGGTTAAATGGCATCGATTTAGTCCGGGTTTGGCTATCCTGGCGGGTCATTCCATTAAGCCGTCGCCCCGGCCTAATGTGCACCTATACAGGCAAGAAAGATGATCCTCTGCGGCATAGTTCTCACGATTTACCTAAATACGTCATCAATGACATGACCAAGTCTCTCCTCAATGAAAGCTTAGCAGACTGCAGCAAGGTGGGCCTAAGCCCCTTCTGCGAAGCTAACCCGGCTCCAGCAGTAAGCCGCCCATCTGAACAAATTACTTTCAATTTTTGACGTTTTATCTATACTCATACCTTTGCTAATTTTCACAGGCTGGTGACAAATTCTAGAAAGTCAAATATGATCACGAAGCTGCAAAAAAGGCCAGGAAGGCCAAGAGAGCCGCCAGAAAAGAGGCTGCGAAGAAGAAGGGCAAGAAAGCCACCGCCTCTAACTTGCTAGGGCTAGAAGAATCTTCTGAGTTAGTGGTAGCCCTTGACTCTCTTGGATCCTTTTTTAACCACCTTATTGACACTGATTATCAGCAGGAGGACACGGAACCAGTCATGGAAAAGCTGAAGAGGTAACTATCATTTCCTCCAACTCCGAGCCTTTGCCAAGACAAAAAATCCGAAGAGTAACCCGGAAAGTAAGATTTTCACATCCCTTAGCTTATCACGATCCTCAATTTCTTTTTAAGCGACAGATTCATGAGAGCGGGAGGCAGACCCGGACCAGTATAGATGCGGAACTCTCCTCCGGCTTACCCAATGTACCAAGGAAGCACCGGAACGAGGTCACCTCCGATTTAAATCCCTTTTATCCCTTGGCGGGTCTCACTCGTCAACCACTCAATTCTTCTGATTCAAATTATGAGGAAACTTCACCTTCCTCCGGCGAGTCAATGCACTCCAATTTGCCGGCTTTTAAAACTGCTCCAGGGTAATGATAACCTGCTTATCCTATGTTTATTTCAATTCATTGTATTTACACTGATCTTTTGATCTTATGCAACGGAAAAGCAAAGCCGAGCAAAAGGGCGAAGAAGAACAAGTCGGCCCAAGAGCCGATCTTATATGATCCGGAACTTGTAACGGCCGCACCTGAAGCCTCCACTCATGAGCCGCCGCCTGAGCCAGCCCATGATATACCAACGCCCACTGCTGACCCACCTACCGAGCAAGCCGTCGATGGTTCTGAAAACCCGGAAGTCCCTAGCCCGGCCAGGACGGATGATCCTCAAGACCCTGATGTCGAAATCACCAAGACCGGCTTTGTTGAGCCGGGGAGGCCAACCGTGCTGGCCAAGTGTTCCGCCAAAGAGGAACTTCTGGAACGCCGCAGGGTTAAGTTTGATGTCGCTGATTATACTCACATGAGTATTGGAGAAGTCTTTTCTGGCTATATGAGCCATGTGCACAGCAGTCGTAAAATCGAAATTAATATGGTGAAGCAAATGCATCAGAATTTTGAGGTACAACCTTTTCTCTGTATCCATTTATCCTTACTATGCCAGCCCCCAAGTCTATTGCTTATGACGAATACGCTGTAGACTTAGAAACAAACTTAGCAATATTAGTAACACATTTGAATGAAAATACAGAAGAAATCCGGCTTACTCCGTAGTCCCCAAGGGGCGGCTTAATCAGCATAGTTGAACCGGTCCTTCATATGGTTGTGCAGAATAAAGTACTTGAAAGGTTTAAACAGCAATATGCATTAGCCCCAAGTGCCAAGTACTGTTGCTTGCAAAGTGGTTGGGACTTACTGTCATGAACCGCCACTTTAAACAAAATTCTTCAGTATACATTAGCCCCCAAGTGCCAAGTGTTATTGCTTGCAAAAAGGCTTGGGACTTAATATTGCATTATGATAATCCTGATTTTGACCCGGTATTTGTACAGGCCACCACTAGTCAACTTGAATCAGAAGTATTTGATTTAAAGAACCGCCTGGAAGCACAGGAGACTAAAACCCAAAGGGCCAACTCCAAATTCGAATTCAGTGTATCTGAACAAGAAAAACTGAAAAAAGGTTTCGAATTGGAGAAGAAGGCATGGGCTGACGAAAAGATCGCCTTGGCCAATCGGGCTGAGAAAGCAGAGGCGGCTCTTGCAGTGGCGACCGCCGAATTATCCAGCTTAAAACACCGTATATCTCAGATGGTCTCAGCAATCTTTGGTAAGTCACCCTGCAAGTGTTAAATATTTGAATCTTTCTAATAAGCATATAAATTGTCATCAACTCACCTGACATTGTAATGCAGGCCCCAGGAGTTCAAATCTTAACCAAAGCATGCTGATAAAGATGAAGGCGGTTTATACGCTGGTGGAACAACTCAACACCGGATCGCAGCGTGCCTTAGCCGCAGTGGCCCTGTCAAATGAAGTTCCCACCCTCCTGGCGGATGTACTAAAGCGGCTTGCTGTGCTACCTCAGCGGTTCAATGAATTAAGGCGATCTTCTGCGAGAACCGGAGCCGTAGCTGCATTAAGCCGGGCCAAGGCGTGGCTACCGGAGCTAGACCCGGCCGACATCGTCATTGGATATCCAAGCCTGAAGGAGGACGACACATCATTTGAACAGGAGGATTTCACCGCTTGTGTGAAGGAAATACGCCATGTGGCCACCCTGGTTGCTGATGACACGGATCTTACCAAGTACCAGCCAGGTTATGACGCAGAAAATCGGAGGATTCCAACGCCGCATTATGAAGTGATCAGCATGATCCCTCCAATCCGTAAGCATACCTTCGCCCCTGAAGTTGACCCGGCCAGATTAATTGATGATGAAGCTGAATTTTAAGCTTTGAGTTGCATTGACTGGTCATCATCAACCTTCCAGGACAGGGAACAAGATGGAGGAGCGGAAAGGGATGATCCGGAAGCTTCAGGCCAGCAAAACAATTGATCCGTCGGGCGGCTCATATTTGTGTTTTGCTGAAAAAACAATGTTAATCATTTGGACTCGGGGAGTCATGTAATAGGGTAGAAATAACTTGGTTTTGCCGTGCCATTGTGCACGTGTTTGGTGCTCAACACTGTTAAGCCGCCATCTTATATTCACCCGTATTATACTTATCATCTGCTTTCCTTATGCTTAAGAAAGTTTTTAAACTGTCCTGCATACAGAAATAAATCACAAGACCCTTGGCGGCTTACCGCAGGGCGGGTCATATCTTACATAAAACCCGGAACATGAAGAAGAGTCATAGATAAGCCTGTTATATCATACCTATAATATCATACCGGCTTACGCTGGGTTATCAATTATAGCTTTGAAACACAACTATAATATCATACCTGCGATCCTTTGATTTGTACTGCCGGTTTATGTGACCCAAACATTAAGGGTGATAACCCAATCTTTAGAAGCCGCCTACTTCCAAATGTATGATGCTTGTTGTCTGTTGGCGACTTATCGTACAAAACCAAGCTGGGCTAAATTTAAGCCACACTTATACTTATATCTGAACCAAAAAAAGTCTCAAGATAAAAATCAAAGAGTGTGTTCAAAAAACTTAAGCCAAATAAGAAGAAAATCAAGGCTTCTGATTCGAATATGATGAGTAAACCGTTCTGTCGTGGAATTGTCACGGCAGATGTCCTTGAGCTAGGACTTAGTCGTGGAGCCATCGCAGCTAGGAAGCTTGAAAGGGTTAAGCGGGACAAGGAACACGAGGGTTTATACTGGTTCGGCCCCTTACGATGAAGGTAAAAGCCTACGTCCAGTTGAGGTGGTATTGATTAGGGTTTCGATGACCAGGGAGCTAAACTGCTATGCCTGGCTCTCGATGAGATCTTGCTTGTCCCTAAACCGCTGCCTGGTCGTCCCTTTATATAGGGAGGCTGACGCCCAGCAGCTCTCAGAGTCCCGGCTGGCTCATAAGAGTGTCCGGCTCGGACTCTCAACTATTCTTGCCTTACACTACAAGCTCTACCATAATAACGATTGTAACTACGAGCCTTGAACCATATCCGGGTCTTAAGCCCATCTTTGGCCCACCGTCTTCAAGCTTGGCGCCGGGCTTCTGGCAATGACCATATGAGTAACCGGGCCCCTCCTGGCGGGTGACTCTAAGGTCTATATCCTCAACATTAGGCCCCAGATTGATTTGAGCCGGCTCATGTCAATCTTCAATTCTTTCGACAGAAAAAATCTCCGGCTTACCATTTGTGTGAAGACCATAACCCGGCGTGACGTCATTCTCTGAACTCCGGGTAATCCGCCGTGACGTCATCTTCCATTAAGCCCGTTTTTTACTCCACCAGATCCGCAACGGATCTTATCTTTACTGCCATCCCGAAAATCGAGGCGTTTCGTGGGGAGATAGCCACGCCGTGGTCTCCTCGTTTCTCGCGCCCACTTATGAGCTCGCCCTTATAAATAGGCCGGCCTGACGGGCCTTCAGCCACTCTTCTCTTCTTCGTCTTCTTCCTCGCACCACTGCTCCCCTGCTCGAGCTCTGCTGCTGCCGCTGCCGCGGGTCTTCTCGCCGTCACCAACTCAGGCCGCTGCATCACCCTGATTTGACCAGAGAAACGCGACGACCTCCGCGACTCACCAGCCCCTGTAAGTCCTGCTTTCCCTGTAGAACAGATCTGCCGTAGGGTTCGTCCGCGTTCTTCGTGTTCTTCGCCGTCGCCCACAAGCTCCGGTAGTTTTCATTTTTACTTCCCTTTTCTGATCTTAGCCCTGTATAGAACCACTGCGGTAGATGTTTTAGCACCCATTTCCCATGCAAGTAGACCTCTTTTCACTGCATAAAGGCCTCGTTCGAGCTCAAGAACTCCCCTGCGTCTGTTTTTAGGTCTAGAAATTTTCCTTTTGCCCGACCATTTTGATCCAAAATATTCACCGCAATGTGTGAAACCTGTTTTCACCACACTTAGTAAAAAACTGCATTCATTGAGTCATGGCGGTTTATATTTCCGGCTTAAAGAAACCACGCGCCGTAGAACCTTCCGACTCAAAGGAAACCATGCGCCATAGAATTTTCCGGCTCATCTGTGATAAGGCCGTAGACAATCGAATTACTCTCAATACCTTGGGCGGCTTAAATAACCTGCTGCACTTAGATATATGTCATTAGTCCCCTCTGTAAGCCGCCACTTTAACATTGAACTATAACTTCCCTCCGGCTTATACTTAAACCGGACGTTTCCTTTTATCATAGGCTGCCGACTTTCACCATGCCTCCCAAAGCTCCTAAAGCCTCTATCACTTGCAATTGGATGAGGTCCAATGTCACCAATCAGACCTTAGCGGATTTTGTCAAGTCAGGCTACCTGCCCAAGAAGGATGTGATGTCCTACCGTGCCCCTGACCCGTCAGAGGAGAGACCACAACCAAAGGACGGGGAGGTGGTCATTTTTGCGGATCACATGAGCCGGGGCTTCGCACCGCCCGGCTCAAAGTTTTTTAGACACGTGCTGAACTTCTTTGACCTGCGGCCACAAGATATAGGACCCAACTCGGTGTCCAACATCTGCAACTTCCAAGTGTTCTGCAAGGTCTATCTTGGAGAGGAGCCCGTCTGCTGCTCTTCAGAGAGCTCTTCTACCTGAACCGTCAGAATGAGTGCGCCAATGGGCCAAGTTTGGAGCTAGGTGGCATCTCCATTCAGCGGCGGAGGGACTGCCTTTTCCCTTACGCAGAGCCGCCAAGCCACCCCAAAGACTAGAATCTGACGTGGTTCTACTGCCAAGACACGTCGTCGGCTGATGAGAGTCCGTTGCCCGGCTTTCGCCCCTCGCGTCTGGAGCCAACACACCCACTGTCAGACAAGCTGACTCAAGCGGAGCGCCAACCTCTGCTCCCCACCATAAACAAGATCAAGGCTCTCCTGGGCAACGGTCTCAACGGAATCAATCTGGTCCGGGTCTGGATCTCCTGGCGGGTGATCCCATTGAGCCGCCGCCCCGGCTTAATGTGCGAGTACACGGGCCGAAAGGATGACCCCCAGAGACACAGCCGCAACGATCTTCCTGAAGATGTTGCAGAGGATATGACCAAGGCTCTTTTGAACGAGAGCCTGGCAGACTGCGGGAGGACCGGGTTAGCCCCCTTCTGCAAGACCAACCCAGCCCCAGCGGTAAGCCGCTGATCTGAACATCTTATCTTCTTCTGTATATAACTTTCATCTGAATCGTTTTATGAAATCATCATTGTATTTTTCAGGCTGATGACAAGTTCTGGCGGGTCAAATATGACCATGAGGCGGCCAAGAAGGCCAGAAAGGCGAAAAAAGCCGCCAAGAAAGCCGCTCCCCGTAATAAGGGAAGTAGGCCAACCGCTTCAGAGCTGATGCAATTAAGCGACAGCTCCGAGTCAGAGGTAACCCCTGAACCTGTAAGCTCTTGCTATATCTGCTATTTACTTCTGTCCACCTTATCCATACTATTCATCATCGGGATGACACTGGCGCAAGTAACCCGGTGGTTGAAGAGGTAATGTCACTTTCCTCCGACTCGGAGCCCTTGCCAAAGCTAAAAGTCCGAAGGGTAACCCGGAAAGTAAGCTTTTCCAATCCTTTAGCTTATCAAGATCCTCAATTTATTTTGAAGCGACAGGTTCATGAAAGCCGGCGGCACACCCGGACCAACAAAGACACTGACCTTTCCGCCGGGTTACCTAACGCATCGAGGAAACGCCGGACCGAGGTGATCTCAAAGTTGTACCCTTTTCATCCTTTGGCAGGTGTTATACGTCAACCACTCAACTCTTCTGACTCAAATTATCAGGAAACTCCCCCCTCTTCTGGCGACTCTATGCAGTCGAATCTTCCGGCTTTCAAGACCGTGCCCGGGTAATGATAATCATCTCATGTTATACTTGTCTTTACTTACACTTTTGTGCTTAATCTTTTTTGTCTTTTCAGTGCTCAAGCAAAACTCAGCAAAAGGGCGAAGAAGCACAAGCCGGTCGATGAGCCGGATTTGCCTGAGCCAGAGGCAGCCGCTCAAGAACCGCCAGCTTCCTCTGCTCCTGAGGCCGCTGCTCCAACCAACAAGCCCGTAACAGAAGCTTCTGTTAACCCGGAGGCCTCCAGCTCGGCTCAACCAGCAAATGACCCAGACGTGGTAATCACCCGGACGGAGTTTTTTGAGCCGGGGAGACCTACTGCGCTGGCCAAGTGCTCCGCCAAAGGGGAGCTGCTAGAGCCCCGCCGGGTTAACCTGGACCTCACCGACTACGCCAATTTGAACATTAGAGAGACCGTCTCCGGCTTCGTCAACCAAGTGCACAGGAGCCGGGACGCAGAGATTGCCATGGTGAACCAGATCCAGCAGAAATCTGAGGTATTATTCTTCTGTCCTCTTACTTACTCCATAGTTACCTTTACGATGCTAGCCCCCAAGTCGATGACTTATGATTGAGTATGTTGTAGACTTTAAGTTCCAGCTTACTCACTTGAACCGGCAAGTTGTAGATAGAAACGTTCGATATGCATTAGCCCCCAAGTGCCAAGTGTCTTTGCTTGGAAAGTGCTTGGGACTTTAAAAATGCACAATAACTGTTCATCCTATAACCCGGAAACTATGCAGGATGCTTGTAAAAAGTTTGAAGCTGACATCGCCGATCTGAAGAGCCGGCTGAAGACACAAGAAATGGAGACCCGGAAAGAAAATGCTAAATTTGTGTCCAGTATTGCTGCACAAGAACAGCTGAAGACAAACTTTGATGCTGAACGGAGAGCCTGGGCCGAAGAGAAGGCCACTCTGGTGAACCGGGCCAAACAGGCGGAGAAGGCTCTCTCAGAGAAGACCGCCGAACTCTCCGGCTTAAAGCGCCAGGTGTCCCAAATGGTTGCCGCAATCTTCGGTAAGTCATCTCACCGGCTTTCATCAAGTTTAGAATCTTTATATCTCATAATTCATCCTCGTCGGCAGCTTATTTGATTCTGTTAAACAGGTCCCAGAAGTGCCAACCTCAACCAGAGTGTGGTAACCAAGCTGAAGGCCGTGTACACCCTGGTGGAGCAGCTCTACACCGGGTCATAGCGTGCCTTGGCTGTGGTGGCCCTATCCAACGAGGTGCCGACTCACCTGGCGGAAGTCCTTCGCCGGCTCGCCGTTCTGCCTCAACGTATCCAAGAGCTGCGACGGGCCTCTGCAAGAGCCGGAGCAATCGCCGCGCTGAGCCGGGCCAAGGCGTTCCTTCCAGAGTTAGACCCGGCGGACATCGCCCTCGGCTATCCAAGTTTGAAGGAAGACGGCTCAGCCTTCGATCAAAGGGACTTTGCCGCCTGTGTGAAGATCGTGCGCCCGGTGGCCACCCTCATTGGAAACGACACAGATCTGACCAAGTACCAGCCGGGTTACAATGCGGAAAATCAGAGGATCCCAACCCCGCGCTATGAAGCCCTCAGCTTAATCCTGCCGGCTCGTCAGCACACCTTCGCCCCGGAGATTGACCCGGCGGGGTTAATTGACGAGGAGGCTCAATTCGAAGCTCTGAGCGGCATCGACTGGAAGTCATCGACTTTCCAGGCCTTGGAAACAGCCGGAGGAGAAGAGAGGGACGAGCCAGAGACTTCCACCCAGCAAGCGTCTTAACTTTGCAGGCGGCTTAGAAAACAATGCCTCACCCTTTTGGACTCAACGAGTGTTGTAATAGAATAGGGTCAACACTTTAACTGTGCCGTGCCATCGTGCACACATTGAATGCTGAAGTCTATTGAAGTTGTCTTCCTTATATTCCTCCGGGTCGTAATCAATCATTTAGTTTCCTTAAGCTCAAAATAGTTGCCTTCGACTATCCTGCATACAAGGACAAATCACAAGTCTCTAGGCGGCTTACCGCACTGAGAATCATATGTTTTAGATATATAACCCAGAATATGAATCAAAAAAGACTGGTCCTCAATTATATCCCTACAGCCGTAATAACACACTTAGCGGTCTGCAAGCATACTTCCGGTTTAGATAACCCGGGTAATAAGGTTGGTACCTTAATTCCGATTTACCTGTCTTAATAGTCAACACTGTAAATCAATGTTAAGCCGGCAAAGTGAGACCCGGCTGTACACACTTTGAAATAATCAGAAGAAACTTACGATAAAGCCGAAGAACTTAGGGGCTTCCGGTTCGAATACGACCAGAGACCCGGCCCAAAGGGGTTATGCTAAGATTCGAATGCGATCATATAGCCCCCAGTGGGTGTGGCGATGCCAATCAAGAAGGTACCGACAGCTATGTTCTCTTTGGTTCGAATACGACCCATGTTTGAACAGGAAGCCCCCAAATGACCTTAAGAATTGTTTAACGACGCTGATTCGAATACGATCCACGTCGGTTCTCAAAGGGGTTAAACTATGATTCAAATATGATCAAAGAAAACTCCCCAGTGAGCTCGGCACTTTGCCAATCAAATGGGTATCGACAGCTATGTTCTCTTTGGTTCGAATACGACCCATGTTTGAACAGGAAGCCCCCAAGTGACCTTATTGCTTACGGCTAGATTCGAATACGATCATAAGCCGGATCCTCCTTCAAGTCATCATGTAATCTTGCAGTGAAACCAACACGTGCACATTTGGAGAAAAAAGGACAGAGGTCCTGCTTTATTGCTTATCATAATATGTATATGGCTTAGAGAAATATGTACATTAGGAGAGCCGGTGGCTCGAGTGTAGTAAGGCCGAAGCTGAGCTATGTTCCACGGCCGACGGGTCTCTTCCTCCGACTTACGTGAATCTTTGTGGTCCCGAATGTCAATGAGGTAATATGAC
The DNA here is from genome assembly GCF_018294505.1 of Triticum aestivum. Classification (NCBI taxonomy): domain Eukaryota; kingdom Viridiplantae; phylum Streptophyta; class Magnoliopsida; order Poales; family Poaceae; genus Triticum; species Triticum aestivum. Next base: position 66,366,971 of record NC_057808.1, on the reverse strand, counting down.
CCGTTGTGCAAATTCTTGCTGACCACAAAGGGTCCTTCCCAAGGCGGGGATAGCTTGTGCGCATCTGTTTGATCTTGGATGAGCCGGAGCACCAGATCGCCATCCTGGAAGACCCGGGACTTAACCTGGCGACTGTGATAATGACACAGGTCTTGTTGGTAAATCGCTGATCGAGCTTCTGACATATCACGCTGTTCGTCCAACAAGTCAAGAGCATCTTGGCGCGCCTGTTCATTATCCGCTTCAACATAAGCCGCCACTCGAGGCGAGTCATGATGGATGTCACTGGGGAGGACTGCTTCTGCTCCATAAACCATGAAGAAAGGGGTGAAACCCGTAGACCTGTTAGGAGTAGTATTGATGCTCCATAACACGGAGGGTAACTCCTCCACCCAACAACCCGGCGTCCGTTGCAAAGGGACCAAAAGCCGGGGCTTGATGCCCTTCAGAATCTCCTGATTAGCTCTCTCAGCTTGACCATTGGATTGAGGATGAGCCACCGAGGAAACATCAAGTCGGATATGCTCTCGTTGACAAAACTCCTCCATGCATGGCGCCTTTGGATAAATTGGTGCCATTGTCAGTTATAATGCTGTGTGGAAAACCAAAGCGAAAGATCACCTTTTTCATAAACTGAACCGCCGTGGTTGCATCACACTTGCTAACTGGCTCCGCTTCAACCCACTTGGTAAATTTATCAACTGCCACCAAAAGGTGGATCTTCTTATCCTTGGACCTTTTAAAAGGCCCAACCATATCAAGCCCCTAGACCGCAAAGGGCCAAGTAATTGGGATCATCCTCAGCTCTTGAGCCAGCACATGAGCCCGTCGCGAGAACCTTTGGCAACCATCACACTTACTGACCAAGTTCTCTGCATCAGCATGAGCCGTCAACCAATAAAAACCATGACGAAAAGCCTTGGCCACAAGAGACTTTGAGCCGGCGTGATGGCCACAATCCCCTTCATGAATCTCACGCAAGATCTCTTGACCTTCCTCAGGGGAAACACAACGCTGAAACGCTCCCGTAACACTGCGGTGATGCAACTCGCCATTGATAACACTCATTGACTTAGCCCGCCGGGTTATTTGTCTGGCCAAAGTTTCATCCTCAGGCAACTCTCCCCGGGTCATGTAAGCCAGATAAGGTACTGTCCAGTCCAGTATGATGTGGAGAGCCGCCACCAATCGTGCCTCCGGGTCAGGGACAGCCAAGTCTTCCTCTGTAGGTAATTTAAAAGAAGGGTTATACAGGACATCCAAGAAAGTATTAGGCGGCACCGGCTTTCGCTGAGAGCCCAGCCGGCTTAGGGCATCAGCCGCCTCGTTCTTCCTGCGATCAATGTGCTCTACTTGGTAGCCCTGAAAGTGCCCAGCAATGGCATCAACCTCGCGGCGATAAGCCGCCATGAGAGGGTCTTTAGAGTCCCACTTGCCTGATACTTGTTGAGCCACCAAGCCTGAGTCACCGAAACACCTTACCCTGCTCAAGCTCATCTCCTTAGCCATCAGAAGACCGTGGAGCAAGGCCTCGTACTCAGCCGCATTGTTAGTACAAGGAAACATCAATTGTAGCACATAATGGAACTTATCACCCTTAGGGGAAGCCAGTACGACTCCAGCCCCCGAGCCCTCCAACTGCCTGGACCCATCAAAGTGAATAGTCCAATATGTGTTATCCGGCTTTTGCTCGGGCACTTGTGACTCTATCCAATCATTGACGAAATCCACCAAGGCCTGAGATTTAACAGCAGTGCGTGGCACATATTTCAGACCATGGGGTCCGAGCTCTATAGCCCACTTAGCCACCCTCCCTGTGGCCTCTCTGTTTTCAATGATATCACCAAGAGGGGCAGAACTGACCACAGTGATGGGATGACCCTGGAAATAATGCTTAAGCTTCCGGCTTGCCATGAACACACCATAAACAAGCTTCTGCCAATGCGGATACCGCTGCTTGGACTCAATGAGCACTTCGCTAATATAATAAACCGGCCGCTGAACCGGATGCTCCTTACCCTCTTCCTTCCGCTCCACCACCACAGCCACACTGACAGCTCGTGTGTTCGCCGCCACATATAGTAATAAGGGCTCTTTATCAACCGGAGCAGCAAGGACTGGGGGCTCTGCCAGCTGCTTCTTCAAATCCTCAAAGGCAGTATTAGCTGCATCATTCCAGACAAAGTTATCAGTTTTCTTCATTAACTGATATAATGGCATGGCCTTCTCACCCAAACGGCTTATAAACCGGCTTAAGGCAGCGATGCGACCCGCCAAGCGCTGAACATCATTTATACACGCCGGCTTAGCCAGGGAGGTGATGGCCTTGATCTTCTCCGGGTTAGCTTCAATGCCTCTATCAGAAACCAAGAAACCCAAGAGTTTGCCTGCAGGAACACCAAAAACGCACTTGGCCGGGTTAAGCATCATCTTGTAAACCCGGAGATTATCAAAGGTTTCCCTCAAATCATCTATCAAGGTTTCCTCCTTTATAGATTTAACCACAATATCGTCCACATAAGCATGAACATTGCGCCCAATCTGGTTACGAAGACAGTTCTGCACGCAACGCTGATAAGTCGCCTGTGCACACTTGAGTCCAAAGGGCATAGATAGATAGCAGAAGGCTCCAAAGGGAGTGATGAACGCCGTCTTCTCCTGGTCCTTAACTGCCATTTTAATCTGATGATATCCGGAATAAGCATCCAAGAAACTTAAGCGCGGACAACCCGCCGTAGCATCAATAATTTGATCAATACGGGGAAGGGCAAAAGGATCAGCCGGACACGCCTTGTTTAAGTCCTTGTAGTCCACACACATCCGCCAAGTGCCGTTCTTCTTGAGCATGAGCACCGGGTTAGCTAACCACTCTGGGTGAAAGACTTCAACAATAAACCCGGCCGCCAAGAGCCGGGCCACCTCTTCACCAATAGCTTTCCGCCTCTCCTCATTGAACCGCCGAAGGAACTGCCTGACCGGCTTAAATTTCGGATCAACATTGAGAGTGTGCTCAGCGAGTTCTCTAGGTACACCTGGCATGTCAGAAGGTTTCCATGCGAAGATGTCCCTATTCTCACGGATGAACTCGATGAGCGCGCTTTCCTATTTTGGATCCAGATTGGCACTGATGCTAAACTGCTGAGATGAATCTCCTGGAACGAAATCAACAAGTTTAGTCTCATCAGCCGACTTAAATTTCATTGCCGGCTCATGCTCCGTAGTCGGCTTTTTCAGAGAGGTCATATCTGTTGGGTCAACGTTGTCTTTGTAAAACTTCAACTCCTCTGTTGCACAAACAGATTCTGCATAAGCTGCATCGCCTTCCTCACATTCCAAGGCCACCTTCCGGCTGCCGTGAACCGTAATGGTCCCATTATGACCCGGCATCTTGAGCTGTAAATATACGTAACACGGCCGTGCCATGAACTTGGCGTAAGACGGCCGCCCAAATATGGCATGGTACGGACTTCTTATCTTGACCACCTCGAAGGTCAATTTTTCCACCCTGTAGTTGTTCTCATCTCCAAAGGCCACTTCCAACTCGATCTTGCCAACTGGGTAAGCCGACTTACCAGGTACCACACCATGGAAAATAGTGTTTGATTGGCTGAGATTCTTATCAATCAACCCCATACGACGAAATGTCTCATAATAGAGGATGTTGATGCTGCTGCCTCCATCCATGAGTACCTTAGTGAACTTATATCCTCCCACCTGAGGAGCCACCACTAGGGCCAAGTGACCCGGATTATCCACCCGGGGAGGGTGATCCTCCCTACTCCACACTATAGGCTGCTCAGACCACCGCAAGTAGCGTGGAACCGCCGGCTCAATAGCGTTCACAGCCCTCTTATGAAGCTTCTGATCTCGCTTACACAGACTGGTGGTAAACACATGATACTGTCCACCGCTAAGCTGCTTTGGATTGGTCTGATAACCTCCCTGCTGCTGTTGATGACCCTGGCCAGACTGCTGATTAAAACCCCCTTGACCGTTCTGAGGGTTAGAATTTGAGCCGCCGCCCGGGCCATGAAAGCCGCCGGCGCCTGAGCCGCCGCCCGGGCCATTGTAATTCTTAAAGGCCTTCATGATTGCACAATCCTTCCATAGATGAGTTGCTGGCTTGTCTCTAGAGCCATGCCTTGGACAAGGCTCATTCAACAGTTGCTCCAGCGTCGGGATTGACCCGCTGCCTCGGGGAGGGGGCCTCCCCTTGCGTCGCTGGTTATTACCTTGTGAGCTGGCGTTGGCTACAAACTCTAGGCTGCCATCGGCCTTGCGCTTGCCTCCTCCTTGGTTTCCCGGGTTATGCTGAGGACCCTTGCCATTGCCGTTCTTCTTTCCCTTCCCTGTCCTTTCATCATCTGAAGCGGGGTCCTTGGTACCATCAGAATCGGCGTACTTGACAAGAGCCGCCATCAGTGTACCCATATCATTGCAATCGCGCTTAAGCCGCCCGAGTTTCATCTTCAGGGGCACAAAACGACAATTCTGCTCCAACATTAAGACAGCAGAGCCGGCATCCATCTTATCCGAGGAATGTATTATCTCCTTAACCCGGCGAACCCAATGTGTCGTAGACTCACCCTCCTGCTGCTTGCAGTTAGTCAAATCCACAATTGACATAGACTGCCTACATGTATCCTTGAAGTTTTGGATGAACCGGGCCTTCAGCTCAGCCCAAGACCCAATGGAATTCGGTGGTAGCCCTTTCAACCAAGTGCGGGCAGTCCCATCTAACATCATGGTGAAGTACTTAGCCATGGCCGCTTCACTGACCTCCAGCAGTTCCATAGCCATCTCATAACTCTCGATCCAGGCTACGGGTTGTAAGTCTGCCGTGTAATTAGGCACCTTCCTAGGGCATTTGAAGTCCTTGGGTAGACGTTCATTGCGGATAGCTGGCACTAAACAAGGGACACCCCCAGTCCTTGTAGGGATACCCACGTCGACGGAAGTCGTCGGATAAGCCGGGGGAGTCTGGTAAGCCGTCAACTGAGGCACCTGTTCCACCTCTTGCCGCGCTCTATCTTGGCCTGCTGCGTGAAAGGCTCCGTTATGAGCCGGGCCATGGCCAGGGGGCGGGTCATGGCGTCGGACGTTACTTGAGCCGGTCGCTGAGATCATGTGTCTACTGTAACTCGGGCTCCGGCCTGGACGAGGGGTCGAGTGGATCCTGTCCCGGCTGTAGGAGTACGCCTCTTGCTGTGCCAGTGCCGTCTGAAGGAGTTCCCTGACCCGACGGGTTTCAATAGCCGTCGAAGAATCGCCGTCAATTGGGAGAGCCGCCAGCCATGCTGCTGCGGCGACCATGTTCTCCAGCGGGTTGGCATAATGACCCGGTGGTATTCGCACGTACTGAGGCGGGGCAGGGGCATCTGGGGAGGCCCCATCACTTGTGGCTGAATAGGGGTCCCCGACCCGGGCACTACGACCCCTGGCGGGTTACTAGACCCTGCCCCTGGCGTGTTGAAGAGGTTTCGTGGATCGTAAACCGGAGGGAGTCGAGATTGGGCCTTTTGATGCCTCCTTCTCAGGACCTCATTGGACGCATTTTGATCCATCGTGAGCCGGAAGGACTGCGCTTGAATCAACTGGGTTTGGGCGTCGAGAGCCGCCCTTTCCGCAGCCATCCTGATCCCTTCTGCTGCCAGATCCTCCTTAGCTTTCACTAGATCCAACTTTAACTGCGCCACCTCCGCATCATGCTGAGCTTGATCCGCCGGGTCAACCGTGGCGGTTAATAGGGCCGTCATCTTGTCCGTGAGATCCATTAGCACCTGAGCCGGCGAGGGCACCAGGTTTCCCGCTCCAGCAGCAGGGTACTGAACAGGCTGTGCACCGGCCATAAAGACGCCAACCTGACTTGGTGGCTCAAACGGGTCCGGAATACTGTCACCATCGGAACAACCCATGAGCCTGCCATCTTGAAGTTGATACAACGAGTTTGACTCATCGGTGGACGACTTGCCGTCAGAGCCGGCGGCCGCCTCATCACCAGATCCAGATCGATCAGAGGCCCCTCCATGGATACATCCCACAAAAGCATGCCTTAAGGCAGGCCGGGCCCGGGCGGGTCGTGCACGCTGAGACGTCTCGATGAGATCGGCGCAGAGATCCGGCTCAGGGCCCGGCTCACCAATCTTGCCAATGAAAACATGAATTCCGCCGAAGGGGACCCGGTACCCATACTCAATTGAGCCGGCGTCGGGGCCCCAGTTTGCATCGTCGATGTAGAGCTTGCCGCGACGACTCTTGGTCATCCGGCCCACAGCGTATCCCTTGAGCCCTTCGAAGCTGCCCTTCAAGAACTCAAATCCACCGTGCGCTGGCCCCACGGTGGGCGCCAACTGTCGTGGAATTGTCACGGCAGATGTCCTTGAGCCAGGACTTAGTCGTGGAGCCATCACAGCTAGGAAGCTTGAAGGGGTTAAGCGGGACAAGGAACACGAGGGTTTATACTGTTTCGGCCCCTTACGGTGAAGGTAAAAGCCTACGTCCAGTTGAGGTGGTATTGATTAGGGTTTCGATGACCAGGGAGCTAAACTGCTATGCCTGGCTCTCGATGAGATCTTGCTTGTCCCTAAACCGCTGCCGGGTCGTCCCTTTATATAGGGAGGCTGACGCCCAGCACCTCTCAGAGTCCCGGCCGGCTCATAAGAGTGTCCGGCTCGGACTCTCAACTATTCTTGCCTTACACTACAAGCTCTACCATAATAACGATTGTAACTACGGGCCTTAAACCATATCCGGGTCTTAAGCTCATCTTTGGCCCACCGTCTTCAAGCTTGGCGCCGGGCTTCTGGCAATGACCATATGAGCAACCCGGCCCCTCCTGGCGGGTGACTCTAAGGTCTATATCCTCAACACGTTCCAAAGGGGTTAAGCTAGGATTCGAATACGATCATGTAGCCCCCAGTGGCTTTGGCGTTGCGCCGATCAAAAGGGTACCGACAGCTATGTTCTCTTTGGTTCGAATACGACCTATGTTTGAACAGGAAGCCCCCTGATGATCTTGAGAGTTTTTTAACGACGCTGATTCGAATACAATCAACGTCGGACCCAAAGGGGTTAAGCTACGATTCGAATACGATCAAGAAGCCCCCTAGTGAGTTTGGCAGTGCGCCGATTAAAAGGGTACTGACAGCTATGTTCTCTTTGGTTCGAATACGACCTATGTTTGAACAGGAAGCCCCCTAGTGATCATGAGAGTTTAACGGCTAGATTCGAATATGATCATGAGCCGGACCAAGAGGGTTAAGCTAGATTCGAATACGACCAGCCCCCAATTGGTCGTTTTATAATTAGAATAATAAAGACATATGATCATTGAGTATGAAAAGGACAGAGGTCCTGCTTTATTACTTATCATAATATATACATCGTCAAAATATGTACATCATGAGAGCCGGTGGCTCAAGTGTAGTAAGGCCGAAGATGAGCAATATTCCACGGCCGGCGGGTTTCCTCCTCCGACTTACGTGAGTTTTTGTGCTCTCGAACATCGATAAGGTAGTATGACCTGTTGTTCAAGTTCTTGCTGACCACAAAGGGTCCTTCCCTAGGTGGGGATAGCTTGTGCGCGTCAGACTGATCCTGGATGAGCCGGAGCACCAAGTCACCTTCTTGAAAGGTTCTAGACTTAACCCGGTGGCTGTGATAACGGCCCAGGTCCTATTGGTAAATCGCCGAGCGGGCTGCTGCTAAGTCGCGCTTCTCATCTAACAGGTCAAGTGCATCCTGACGGGCTTGTTCATTATTAGCTTCAACATAAGCCCCCACGCGGGGCGAGTCATGACGGATGTCACTAGGTAGAACTGCCTCTGCGCCGTAAACCATGAAGAAAGGCGTGTAACCCATAGACCTGTTGGGGGTAGTATTGATGCTCCATACCACAGAAGGTAACTATTCTACCCAACAACCCGACGTCCATTGCAAAGGAACCATAAGCCGGGGCCTGATGCCTTTCAAAATTTCCTGATTGGCTCTTTCAGCTTGCCCATTGGATTGGGGGTGAGCTACTGATGAAACATCAAGCTGGAAGTGCTCACGTTGACAGAACTCCTCCATGGCACCCTTGGACAGATTAGTACAATTTTCAGTTATAATGTTGTGTGGAAAACCAAAGCGAAAGATCACCTTTTTTCATGAATTGAACCGCTGTTGCTGCATCACACTTACTGACTGGCTCTGCCTCAACCCACTTTGTGAATTTGTCAACCGCCACCAAGAGGTGGGTCTTTTTATCTTTGGACCTTTTGAAAGGCCCAACCGTGTCGAGTCCCAAGACTGCAAACGGCCAAGTAATTGGAATCATCCTCAATTCTTGAGCCGGTACGTGAGCCCGTCGTGAGAATTTCTAACAACCGTCACATTTACTGACCAGATCTTCCGCGTCAGCATGAGCCGTCAGCCAATAAAATCCATGACGAAAAGCCTTGGCCACAAGGGATTTTGAATCGGCATGATGGCCACAATCTCCTTCATGAATCTCACGAAGAATTTCTTGACCCTCCTCAGGAGAGACACAACGTTGAAACGCCCCAGTGACAATGCGATGATGTAACTCCCCATTGGCAATCGTCATTGACTTAGACCGCTGGGTTATCTGCCTAGCCAAGGTTTCATCCTCAGGCAACTCGCCCCGGGTCCTGTAAGCCAAATATGGCACTGTCCAATCTGGGATGACGTGAAGAGCCGCCACCAATTGTGCTTCCGGGTCAGGAACAGCCAAGTCTTCCTCTATAGGCAACTTGACAGAAGGGTTATGCAGAACATCCAAAAAAGTGTTAGGTGGCACCGGCTTACGCCGAGACCCCAGCCGGCTTAAAGCATCGGCTGCCTCGTCCTTTCTGCGATCAATGTGCTCCACCTGGTAACCCTTGAAGTGTCCAGCAATGGCATCAACTTCATGGCGACAAGCCTCCATGAGGGGATCCTTAGAATCCCACTTGCCTGAGACTTGCTGAGCCACCAAGTCTGAGTCGCCAAAGCACCTTACCCGGCTTAAGTTCATCTCCTTAGCCATCCATAGACCATGGAGCAAGATCTCATACTTAGCTGCATTGTTAGTACAAGGAAACATCAACCTTAGCACATAACAAAATTTGTCACCTCGAGGGGAAGCTAAGACAACTCCAGCCCCTGAGCCTTCCAATTTCCTGGACCCATCAAAATGAATAGTCCAATATGTGTTGTCCGGCTTTTCTTCAGGCATCTGCAGCTCTGTCCAATCGTTGATGAAGTCCACCAGTGCTTGAGACTTAATAGCAGTGTGTGGCACATACTTTAAGCCCTGAGGCCCAAGTTCAATGGCCCACTTGGCGACCCGTCCTGTGGCTTCTCTATATTGAATGATATCTCCCAAAGGAGCAGAACTAACCACAGTGACGGGGTGACCCTGGAAGTATTGCTTAAGCTTCCAGCTTGCCATGAACACCCCATAAACGAGCTTCTTCCAGTGTGGATATCTTTGCTTGGACTCAATAAGCACCTCACTGATGTAGTAAACCGGCCGTTGAACCGGATGTTCCTTGCCTACCTCTTTGCGCTCTACGACAATAGCCACACTGACGGCACGTGTGTTAGCAGCCACATATAGCAACAATGGCTCCTTATCAATAGGAGCAGCAAGGACCGGTGGCTCAGCGAGCTGTCTCTTCAAATCTTCAAAGGAAGCGTTAGCAGCATCACTCCAGACAAAGTCATCTATCTTTTTCATCATTTGATATAGCGGTATGGCCTTCTCACCTAACCGACTTATGAACCGGCTTAGAGCAGCAATACGACCCGCCTAACGCTGAACATCATTGATACACGCCGGCTTAGCCAAAGAGGTAATTGCCTTGATCTTCTCCGGGTTAGCTTCGATGCCTCTGTTAGAAACCAGGAAACCCAAAAGCTTTCCTGCTGGCACTCCAAAAACACACTTGGCCTGGTTAAGCATCATCTTATAGACCCGGAGGTTATCGAAGGTTTCATGCAAATCATCGATCAAGGTCTCCTTCTCCCTGGACTTCACCACAATGTCGTCCACATAAGCATGAACATTGCACCCAATCTGACTATGTAGGCAGTTCTGCACACATTGCTGATAAGTCGCCTGGGCACTTTAAGCCCAAAAGGCATAGACACATAGCAGAAGGCTCCAAATGGAGTAATAAAAGCCGTCTTCTCCTGGTCCTTAACCGCCATCTTGACCTGATGATAACCAGAATAAGCATCCAAAAAGCTCAAACGCTCACAACCCGCCGTAGCATCAATGATTTGATCAATACGAGCAAGAGCAAAAGGATCAGCCGGACAAGCCTTGTTTAAGCCCATGTAGTCCACACACATACGCCAGGTGCCGTTCTTTTTAAGCACGAGCACCGGGTTAGCTAACTACTCTGGATGGAAAACTTCAATAATGAACCCCGCCGCCAAGAGCCGGGCCACATCCTTACCAATGGCCTTACGCCTCTCCTCATTAAACCGCCGAAGAAACTGTTTGACCGGCTTAAACTTCGGAACAATATTGAGAGTGTGCTCAGCGAGTTCTCTCGGTACACCCGGCATGTCAGAAGGTTTCCATGAAAAATGTCCCAGTTCTCACGGATGAACTCGATGAGCGCGCCTTCCTATTTGGGATCCAGATTAGCGCTGATACTGAACTGCTTAGATGAGTCGCCTGGAACAAAATCAACAAGCTTGGTTTCATCAGCTGATTTAAACTTCAGTGGCGGCTCATGTTCTGTGGTTGGCTTTTTCAAAGACGTCATGTCCGCCGGGTCAACATTGTCCTTATAGAACTTCAACTCCTCTGTTGCACACACAGATTCGGCGTAAGCAGCATCGCCTTCCTCACATTCCAAGGCTATCTTCCGACTCCCATGTACTGTGATAGTGCCCTTATAACCCGGCATCTTGAGCTGCAAGTAAACATAACACAGCCACGCCATGAACTTGGCATAAGCCAGCCGTCCAAACAGGGCGTGATATGGGCTCTTAATCTTGACCGCTTCAAAGGTTAACTTCTCAGCCCTAGAATCATGCTCATCTCCAAAGGCTACCTCCAGTTCAATCTTACCCAACGGGTATGCCGATTTACCAGGCACCACTCCATGGAAAATGGTGTTGGATGTCTTAAGATTCTTATCAGTCAACCCCATACGACAGAAAGTCTGATAATAAAGGATGTTGATGCTACTGCCTTCGTCCATGAGCACTTTAGTGAACTTATATCCACCGACCTAAGGAGCCACCACTAAGGCCAAGTGACCCGGATTGTCAACCCGGGGAGGGTGATCCTCCCTACTCCACAAAATAGGCTGCTCAGACCATCTCGGATAACGAGGAACCGCTGGTTCAACAGCGTTCACAGCCCTCTTGTGAAGTTTCTGGTCCCTTTTGCATAAACTGGTGGTAAACACATGATACTGCCCACTATTCAGCTGCTTTGGGTTACTCTGATACCCGGATTGCTGCTATTGACCTCCTTCGCCAGATTGCTGATTATAACCACCCTGGTTACCCTGAGGGCCCTGAAAGTTGGAATTTGAACCGCCACCCGGGCCATGAAAACCGCCGCCACCTGAACCGCCGCCGGGTCCCTGATTGTCGTCGAACATGTTAGAATTCTTGAAAGCCCTCGTGATCGTACAATATTTCCATAGGTGAGTGGCCGGCTTCTCCCGGGTACCGTGTCTTGGATAGGGCTCATTTAGCAACTGCTCAAGAGTGGGACCTGACCCGCCAGACCGAGGAGGTGGCCTCCCCTTACGTCATTGATTGTTACCCTGCACATTAGCCACAAACTCCGAGCTACCGTCAGCCTTACGTTTATTATTTCCTCCTTGATTTGCCAGGTTATGCTGAGGACCCTTAGCGTTGCCGTTCTTCTTTCCCTTCCCTATCTTCTCCTCATCCGACGCGGGATCCTTGGTACCATCAGAGTCGGCGTATTTGACTAGAGCCGCCATCAGCTGGCCCATGTCATTACAATCGCGCTTGTGCCACCCCAGCTTCTGCTTCACAGGTTCAAAACGGCATGTTTTCTCCAACATTAGGACCGCAGAGCCGGCATCCATTTTATCAGATGAATGTATTATGGCCTTCACCTGGCGCACCCAATGGGTCGTGGACTCACCTTCCTCTTGATTGCAATTAGTCAAGTCCACAATCGACATGGGCTGCTTGCATGTGTCTTTGAAGTTCTGAATAAACCGGGCCTTTAACTCGGCCTAGGAACCAATGGAATTAGGTGGCAGTCCCTTTAACCAAGTGCGGGCCGGTCCATCCAGCATCGTAGTGAAGTACTTAGCCATTGCCGCGTCACTGACCTCCAGCAATTCCATGGCCATCTCATAACTTTCAATCCATGCCCCGGGCTGTAAGTCGGCCATGTAATTAGGCACCTTTCAAGGCCCCTTAAAATCCTTGTGCAAACTCTCATTACGCAGTGCTGGTACTAAGTAAGGGACACCTCCCGTTCTAGTGGCCGCGCCTGCCTCAATAGAAGTCGTCGGATAAACCGGAAAAGACTGGTAAGCCGCCCGCTGAGCCGCCTGCTCAATCGCCTGCTGAGCCGCCCGCTCAGCCTCTTGGCGTATCCTATCCTAATCAACCAAGTTAGGGGCCCCATCACGCGCCGGGTCTCGCCCGCATGGCTGGTCACGGCGCCGGGAGTTGCTTGAAACTGCTGCCGAGTCCATATGCCTGCTATAACTCGGGCTCCGGCTTGGGCGAGGGGTCAAATGAATCCTGTCTCGACTATAAGAATATGCCTCCTACTGTGCCAGAGCCGTCTGAAGAAGTTCTCTGACCCTTCATGTTTCAATCGCCGTCGGAGAGTCACCCTCCACCGGGAGAGCCGCTAATCGTGCCGCCGCAGCGATCATGTTCTCCAAATGGTTAGAATAATGACCCGGTGGTGTTGGTACATAATGAGGTGGATCAGTGTTCATTCGAGGAGGTTCCATCACCCGTGGTTGAACCGGCGTCCCAGCCCCAGGCGTCGCAGCTGGGTTTACCTCCGGCGGGTTGCTGGTGCCTACACCGGGCGTACGGAAGAGGTTTCTAGGATCATAAATCGAAGGCAGACGGGATTGAGATTTCTGGTGCCTTCTCCTCATGATCTCATTCGATGCGTTCAAGTCCATCGTAAGCTGGAACGCTTCTGACTGAAGCTACTGAGCTCGAGCATCCAAAGCCGCCCGCTCTATGGCCAATCTGGTGTCCTCAGCTGCTAGGTTTTCCTTGGCTTGTGCTACCTCCTCACGTAACCGTGCCACCTCTGCATCATGTTCAGCTTGATCCGCCGGATTAACCACGGCAGTTAACAGGGTTGTTAGCCTATCCATGAGATCTATCAGCACCTGAGCCGGTGGGCGCACAGGGCCTCCTGCCCCTGCTGCCGCTGACCTGGAGGTTATTGCTGCCGCAACTGTAGAGTTTTGACCGGGTTGCGTGCCAACCATGAAGATCCCTACTCTGCTCGGCGGCTCAAAGGGGTCCGGAATACTACTACCATCGGAACAGCCCCCAAGCCCGCCGTCTTGCAGTTGATGCAACGAATCCGTCTCTCCCATGGACGACTCACCATCAGAATAGATGGCCGTCTCACCGCAAGACATGGATCCTTCAGGAAGTTCCCCTCCATGGATGCATCCCAGGAAGGCACGCTTCATGGCAGGCGGAGCCCGTGCGGGTCTCTCACGCTAAGCCATCTCGATGATGTTGGTGCAGATGTCCGGCTCAGGGCCCGGCTCGCCGATCTGGCCGATGAAGACGTGAATTCTGCCGAAGGGGACCCGGTACCCGTACTCAATTGAGCCGGTTGTCGGCGTTCTGGGAACGGGGGTCCCCTGACATGCCTGCCTGCGGCCAACAGCGTGGCTATGCTAGCAGGCCCGTACGACCCATCTTCATCAACAAGGCATTCAAGACCCTCGCGAGGGGCCAAGCCTCGCGAGGCGAGCGACACAAGACCACCTCAGGAGCGGCCTCCCCAGGCTGCCTCACGAGGAGCGGAGATAACAAGGCGGGGCAAACCTGTGAGGCTCTCGTGACGTGAGCCATGACGATCGACACCAGGCGGGCGCCAGCGCGCGCGGCGTCCTTGTTTCCACTTTGGTGCTAAGGAGGCAAGCGCATTCGCAGAGTACCGAGGCATCAGGGAAAGGTTTCCAGAACCGTGCAACAAGACCAAGACTAGCAGGCCAGCAGGACGGAGGTCACCGTGGAGCCCAAGACAGCGTCATCGCCAGAGCCCTTTCGCAGGCGAAGACCGGTTTTGTCAGGATAGCTTGTACTAGCTGTCCCCTTTCAAAATGGCCCGCCATTGTTGGCTCCCTTCCCGCTCAATATTTGCGAAGAGGACCAGGGCTCTATAAATAGGTCTAGCCACCACCGTAGGGGGGGGAGAGAGAGATCTCATCTTGAACGGATCAAGTTCTCACTCACAAGTTCATAGAGCACAAGAACACTTCAACCTCAGGAGGCTGTTCTTCCCCTTGTACTGTTCTCCATCAGCCCAAGAGGCAATCCACCACCACCACACTGGAGTAGGGTATTACACCACAACGGTGGCCCGAACCAGTATAAATCTCGTGTCTTTCTGTGCTGCGAGTTCGTCGAGTTCGTCCGCGAGCTAGGGCGTATATCGGTAGGAGGGAAAGACTTCGCGCGCAAACCAGAGTTCGAACCTTAAGGGTTTTGCCGGAACCCCAGATCCGACATTTGGCGCGCCAGGTAGGGGTGCGCCGTAGCTTCCCTTCCGTCGATCGGTGCTCCATCGCTCCATCGTCTCCATGGCAGACGCTCGCCGCGCAAGAGCTGAGCGCCGGGCTTCCCTCACCGCCCTTGTTGCTCAGACGGCTCAGGTCGGCGGGCCACCTCGTCATTCTCCGTCTCCTGCCGCCAACGCCGCAACCGGCCCGGCGGGGAACGAGCAGCAAGCGTCCTCGCTGCACCCGTCGGTGCGGCAGGACGACCGCACCGCCACTCCATCGCTGACCCCGGCCGGTTCTTCGTCTCATGCACGTCGCGCTCCCATGGACGCGTGGGCCGTGCTCCTCATGGCAAACGAGCTCCTGCGCTACCGCCCGGTCGACAACCTCTACGAGGACTGGCTCGACCGCGTCACCGAGCTCGTCCGCGTCGCAGGGGGCTCCCCGATGCCGTCCCTTTCTCTGCCTCACCCTCCGCACCGCCACTCCATCGCCTGGTCGGGCAAGTTCAAGCCAGATCTGCCCCCTCGCTACGACGGCACCACCGACCCCGCGGAGTTCCTGCAACTCTACGAGCTAAGCATCAAAGCGGCCAACGGCGATGAGAAAGTCATGGCGAACTGGTTTCCCATGGCTCTCAAGAACGGCGCTCGTTCGTGGCTCCTAAACCTACCTCAAGGTTCGATCTCCTCCTGGGACGAGATGCGCGACCGCTTCTTCGCCAACTTCCCGGGCACTCGTGACCGCCCGCCGGCCACGGGTGACCTGCGCCGCACCAAGCAACAACCAGGAGAGACCCTCCATAAGTACATCCAGCGCTTCAATAGCACTCGCCTCAAGATCCCCAAGGTCACGGACGAGGCCATCATCTCCGAGTTCTCTGACGGCGTCCGCGACATCAAGATGAAGGAGGAGCTCGCTATCCGTGAGGAGCTGTGCACATCTCAGGAGCTGTTCAACCTGGCGACCAAGTGCGCAAGAGCTGAGGAGGGGCGCCTCTCCCTCCTCGAGCTACCAGCTGCGGGCGCAGAGGAGAAGAAGGCCAAGGCCAAGGACGTGAAGCGCAAGGAAGCAGCCGTGCTTGCAGCGGAGCCGGACACCAAGCGGGGCAGAGATCAGCCCGAGTCATCCAAGAACGGCCGGCCGTTCTGCGCCTTCCACAACCTGAACACCCACAACACCAGTGACTGTAAAGAACTCAGAGCCATTCACGAAGGACGCTTCAGTCGACGCCCCGAGCGCAGCGACCGGGGCTACGGCCGAGGAGGAGGACGTGGAGGCGGACGCTGGGACGACCGTGACCCATGCCAGGAGTGGCGCGACCGACCTCGCGAAGACCGCTGGCAGGATCATCCTCGCGAGAGCGCCTGGAGAGACCAGCCTTGTGAGGATCGTCCTTAGGGCAACGCCGGTCTTCCCCCGCTGCCACCACCAAGAAGGAATGACGACCACCATCAAGACGAGGGGGCTGGGGGCTTCCAGGAGCCGCGTGCAATCGCCAGCATCTTGGGCGGAGCTCAAGCCCCAGCCTCGCAGTGTATCTTCAAGCAGTTTGCTCGTGAAGTGAATGCAGTCCTCCCCAAGCTCGAGGCCACACGCCCGCTCAGTTGGTCCCAGTGTGCCATCACCTTCAGTTCGGCAGATCAGCTCAAGTGCGCAGCCACCACTGGCGCCCTCCTGATGCTGTGCTCCCCAGTCATAAGCAATGTGCAAGTTACCAAGACCCTCATCAACGGCGGCGCAGGGCTCAACGTCCTGTCCGTCTACACGTTCGACAACCTCCAATTGCCATATGAGCAGCTTCGGCCTACCAAGCCTTTCTCAGGAGTGACCGATGGTTCCACCACACCGATAGGGCAGGTCCGCCTCACTGTCACCTTCGGGGAATGCAAGAACTACCGCACCAACCTCATAGACTTTGACATCGCGCACATCCGTCTGCCGTACAACGCCATCCTCGGGTACTCAGCCCTGGCCAAGTTCATGGCGGTGACATACCACAGCTACAACGTCCTCAAGATGCCAGGAAGCGGCGGAATGATCACAGTCCCATGCGAGGAGAGAGATGCGGTGTGCTCCCTCGAGCATGCCTTTCAAGCTGCCGCAATCGACAACCCCGACAGCAAGAGCAAGGGCCCTCCTGAGGCCCTCGCCAAGAAGAAGAAGCAGATGCGCTGTGCAGGATCTCAGGAGGATGGAAACGCAACTGGAGCCTCGTCAGGATCAGCGCCCGCTCCAGGGGCGCCTGCCACCATCGCATAGGAAGGCGCGCCCGGCGCCCTCCTCGGGTAGGGCTCGGGGGCTCTCTTCTGGAGGGCCTCAGACCTTTCCAACATCACGAGGGAGGTGCTTGGGCACCACCTGGAGGCATTCTTCAAGGCACGTTTCCCTCAGGAGAACACAGGGCAAGGAGTCCCCACCACTCAGGAATTCATCACCAAGACCACTCAGGAACTACAAGACGCAAGGGCCATGCGCGGCGACAGCCGCTCACGAGGCGCAGCTCCCCATCCATGTGAGGATGCCGGGCTGCGCGTCTGCATCGACGTTCCAGGGCTCAATAGGGCCGCATCTCATGAGCTCTTCTGGCCTTTGCGTGTGGGCCGTTGCGAGGGTCCACCACACAGCTACGTTCGCATGCCTTTCGGCCTGCCGAGCATGTCGTTCGTCTACCAGCGTAACTTGCGGCGCACCCTGGCGGCTCAGGAGGCCAGGCAACGCGCCGTCCTGACAGAAATGTAGACGGTCCTCAGGTGTAACGCCCCGAGACCGACGCTCCAGATGTCTTCCTTGTTTTGCGTGCCAGCTGTGTCATTTATTTGTTTGTTGAAATTCATCATCGCATCATTTGCATTGCATCCGCATGTTTTCATAAAAACTTGTAGCCGTTCATAGTTGCCGCCTCTCTCCTTGTCTCCGTAGCATGTCGTCGGACCGTTTGTCTTCTTTGACCATTCTCAGTCCAACCACACACTTGACCTCGTCCGCTTAACCCCTCTCTGCACATCCCGCAAACCCCTCGCGTGCGCGTCCGAAACTTCTCCGAACCCGACCCGGCAGTCTCCATTGGGTCCGGATCATCCCCAAACATCTACAAAACATCTCCGTTTTCTTATTTGGACTCCATAACCTATTTTTTTCCGTCCGTCCGATTACGAACGGAGGGACGAGATAGCCCCTAGCCTAACCCACCCGCTATATATATTAGTCTAAACCAAGACCAAATCCCTAGTTTCTAGGGATCCTCCTAGCCGCCGCCGCCACTCTCTCCCGCATCTTCATCGGGATCCTCCCAAATCCAATCCCCACCACCACAGCCCGACTCTCCCTCGATTTCCCGATTCGGCCAACCATCTCCACCCCTCGATCCACCCAACCCCGCAACCGAGGCCCCGAGCTCCTCCCGCTCGATCCCTCCCCGAGCACCTCGTGCTCCATCTTCACTACAGCCAGTGCTCAAGCCCCACGCCGCCCCTCCAGTTCGTCTGCCGATGTCCCCGATGAGCTGCCCCTCCGGCGATCCACGACCAGGCCAGCTCCTCGCGACCCTCTCCTTCCGTTCCCTCTTCCCTGCATCTCTCCCTCCCTAATCTCTTCATCTCTCTATACCTCAACATGAGCTCCAGCGCCATGGCCATCCCGAGCTCGGCCTGCGCAGCTCAGAGACTCCAAGCGCCCTCGTTCCAGCAGTCCAGGAGGATGCGGCCGTGCCCGTGCTTCATCCCGCGAACCCGCCGGCGACCTCGACCTTCAGGCCACCCCGACGCGCCCCTGCCTCCTCGACCTCCTGACCCCCCTCACGCCCAAGCCGCACGGGAGACGAGCACCCCGCAGCAGCGCCCGACCCCACGCTCGTCTCTTCGCCCGGACGGCAGCCTCGTCCGCATCTACCTCGCCGTCACCGGAGTTCCAAGCTGCGTCGCTGCGTCGTCTGCTTCGTCCTGCTGCTGCCCGTTCCCCTGCGTCACGAACGAGACGACGACGAAGCTGCCCTCCTGCATTGACCGCGCCTCGCTCGAGTGCTCGTGCGGGCCTGCCAAGCCGCCTCTTCACCAGGCCCAGCGTGCCCCCCTGCAGGCCTCCCTCTCCACCAGCCGGCCCGCGAGGCCTGGTGAGCAGCCCCCGTCCTTTGTTTGCTCCTGTTGGGCTAGCCAATTTCGGCCCGATAGTATTTTTTCCTGACCTGCAAATTTCCTTTTATATTGTGAATTACAGTTTTGCAGAAAAACCCTCAAACATCATGCATATAATAACTCATTAACCGTGCATCTTATGTAAATAATTTATATATGTAAAATGCTCAGCAATTTGTGTAGTTTAATAATATGTCACTTCCATCCATGTTTAAATTGTTTAACGTGCTTTTTGTTTAAATTTGCATAAATTCCATGTTAAAATGATTTATTTCATAACTAATTAACCGTAACTCGGAATTTAATAAACTTTATATGTAAATGGGGTAGAAAAATGCATAGATTAACATGTTGCACTTTATTTTCATGTTTAACAACAATAACATATGGTTTTAGGCAGAACAGTACCAAATCTAAAATATGCACATGAGGATTTTTCGGAATTGTTGTTGGTTGTTTCCGGCCTCATGTAACTTGTTTAAATAGTTGGTTTACTTATGCTTCACCTTTTGCCATGTTTAACAACATTTAATATTGTTGGGTACATAACGAGAGAGAACTAAATAACTGAATGTGGTGTTTTGCCAATATGCAACTCGTTGCATATTGAGCTCCATTTAATTTGTAGTATTGTTTGTTGCACTTTGCCAAGCCATGCATATTTAAACCGGACATGCATCATACTTGTTTTTGCATCATGCCATGTGTATGTGGTGGTTGTTTACTATGTTGTTTGTTTCTTTCCGGGTTGCTTCTCTCCTTAGCTTCGGTTTCGTTCCGGAGTTGTGAGGTTTCGTTTGACTTCGTCCGTTTGTCTTCTTCATGGACTCGTTCTTCTTCCTAGCGGGATTTCAGGCAAGATGACCATACCCTCGAAATCACTTCTATCTTTGCTTGCTAGTTGTTCGCTCTATTGCTATGCCGCGCTACCTACCACCTGCTATATCATGCCTCCCATATTGCCATGTCAAGCCTCTAACCCACCTTTTCCTAGCAAACCGTTGTTTGGCTATGTTACCGCTTTTGCCAGCCCCTCTTATAGCGTTGCTAGTTGCAGGTGAAGATGAAGTTTGTTCCATGATGGAACATGGATATGTTGGGATATCACAATAGCTCTTGTTTTAATTAATGCATCTATATACTTGGTGAAGGGTGGAAGGCTCGGCCTTATGCCTGGTGTTTTGTTCCACTCTTGCCGCCCTAGTTTCCGTCATACCGGTGTTATGTTCCTTGATTTTGCGTTCCTTACGCGGTTGGGTGACTTATGGGACCCCCTTGACATTCACTTTGAATAAAACTCCTCCAGCAAGGCCCAACCTTGGTTTTACCATTTGCCTACCTAAGCCTTTTCCCTTGTGTTTTGCAGACTCAAGGGTCATCTTTATTTTAACCCCCCCGGGCCAGTGCTCCTCCGAGTGTTGGTCCAAACTAGATCCCTTTGCAGCGCCACCTCGGGGAAACTTGAGGCCTGGTTTTAGTTGTATTGACTGCTCATCCGGTGTGCTCTGAGAACGAGATATGTGCAGCTCCTATCGGGATTTGTCGGCACATTCGGGTGGTCTTGCTGGTCTTGTTTTACCATTGTCGAAATGTCTTGTAAACCGGGATTCCGAGACTGATCGGGTCTTCCCGGGAGAAGGAATATCCTTCGTTGACCGTGAGAGCTTATAATGGGCTAAGTTGGGACACCCCTCCAGGGTATTATCTTTCGAAAGCCGTGCCCGCGGTTATGAGGCAGATGGGAATTTGTTAATATCCGGTTGTAGAGAACTTGACACTCGACTTAATTAAAACGCATCAACCGCGTGTGTAGCCGTGATGGTCTCTTTTCGGCGGAGTCCGGGAAGTGAACACGGCTTTTGAGTTATGTTTGACGTAAGTAGAAGTTTAGGATCACTTCTTGATCATTACTAGTTGACGACCGTTACGTTGCTTCTCTTCTCGCTCTTATTTACGTATGTTAGCCACCATATATGTTTAGTCGCTGCTGCAACCTCACCACCACTACCCCTTTCCTACCCTTAAGCTTAAATAGTCTTGATCTCGCGGGTGTGAGATTGCTGAGTCCTTGCGACTCACCAAATACTTCCAAACAGTTGCAGGTGCCGATGATACCAGTGCAGGTGACGCAACTAAGCTCAAGTTGGAGTTCGATGAAGCTCTTGTTCATTGTGTTGTTACATGTCCTGTTGATCAGTAGTGGAGCCTAGTTGGGACGATCGGGGATCTAACATTTGGGGTTGTCTTCTTTTCTTGTGGTTCCTTAGTCGGACCTATGTGTGTACTTTGAATGATGTATGAATTTTATTTATGTTTCGTGTGAAGTGGCGATTGTAAGCCAACTCTTTATCCCATTCTTGTTCATTACATGGGATTGTGTGAAGATGACCCTTCTTGCGACAAAACCACAATGCAGTTATGCCTCTAAGTCTTGCCTCGACACGTGGGAGATATAGCCGCATCGTGGGCCTTACATCAGGGAACCACCTAAGCCCCCAGAGCCTCTCGAGGCTCAGGGTCCCAGTGGCTCGTGAGGAGCGACCCCTTCGCCGCACGCCTTCAGCTGCACCAACCCTTCTTCGTCGACAGAACCAGGTGACATTTTCCAAGTTCATTCAGCTGGGAGCGCCCCTCGGGCTGCATCATTCCCAGACCGCGTGGGTCCGTCCCTGTGGCATGTATCCCTTTTGCTTATGCCTTTAGCTTACCCTGTTGGGGGCGCCCCTCGGGTTGCATCATCCCCAAGCCGCTCAGGCCTGACCCAGTGGCGTGCATCTTCCTGCATTTACTCAAGATGATTTGGCTTCCATGCTTAATCTACCTATGGTTATTGCCTTCTCAATTGACACCCGCCACGGGTACATCCCTTCGTCATGCAATCCGCTTGCACGTTAAAAGGGGGGCTCCTGAGCACCGCGACTCAGGAGCTCTTACTGGCTCTCCATCCCTCACCCCCTAGCCTTGACCACGGCATCGCGACCTGGCATACTAGCGGCGGCTGAGCTCGCTCGAGGGCCGGGACCTGAGGACGTAGAGCACTTGCATCTAACCACCTCGCAGGAACATACATCCATCAAGACCGAAGACCAGGCACAACCCGCCTTGAGGTAGGGCCTCGTGAGTCCTGCGCTGGCTCACGAGTGCCCAGATACACCTCGCAGCCCTGCCGTGCAAGCCACGTGTCAGGGCGGGGCTGTACACGCCCCGGGGGCTCCTCCCGGAGGGGGGCCCCCGGCCACGCACAAGTGGAAGCACCATGCTCCGCGCTGGCCGTCGACACTGCCGAGGAGCGGCTATGCCCGTGCACAAGCGGAAGCACTATGCTCCGCGCTGGTGATAAAAAACAGAAGGCGGCTTCATGGTCGTACCAACCTCAGGGAGCCCCAGAGCTCAGCGTCCAGCCTCACCGCAACGCCTCCCCTCGGGAGAGCCGCGTGAGGGGGCTGGGCATGGGGGCTGCACTCGGGTCACGCCCAAGCGTACGCCACCCAACCAGGTCTCCCGGACCTAGTCGTCGCACGCCCCTCCCAAGGCCTCAGCGAGGGCAGGTATGGAAAATGTTTGCACGTCAAGGGGGACTCCTGAGCATCGCGACTCAGGAGCCTAACTGGTCACGTAGCCCCTCACTTCTTGGTCCGTCCTGGTCTCCGGTCGGCCCAATGGCGGTTGAGGTATGCGCGGGGCCGGGCTCTGCCGACGTAGAACATTAGTCTATCCTCGCGTACTCTCCCTATAAGATGTTTGCGCGTCAAGGGGGACTCCTGAGCATCGCGACTCAGGAGCCTAACTGGTCACGTAGCACCTCACTCCTTGGTCCGTCCTGGTCTCCGGTAGACCCAATGGCGGTTGAGGTATGCGCGGGGCCGGGCTCTGCCGACGCAGAACACAAAGCAAATAGGAAGGAAAGCGCAAAATCTCGAAGCAAATATTACAAAACATATTGTCCTCACAATATCAAATGAAAAGTCTAAATGCCTCCACGAGGCCTGATGCATGTTGCAGGAACGAAACAGGAGAGTAGCCGCAGGTCACCCCTGGACACCGCCATCGCCTGCAGAAGGTGCTCCTCCTTGGGTGACGTCGTCTTCACCTGCACCACCATCTTCATCAACAAGGCATTCAAGACCCTCGCGAGGGGCCAAGCCTCGCGAGGCGGACAACACAAGACCTCCTCGGGAGCGGCCTCACTAGACTGCCTCACGACGAGCGGAGATATCAAGGCGGGGCAAACCTCATGAGGCTCTCATGACGTGAGCCATGACGATCGACACCAGGCGGGCACCAGCGCGCGCAGCGTCCTTGTTTCCTCTTCGGTGCTAAGGTGGCAAGAGTAGTTGCGGAGTACCGACGCATCAGGCAAAGGTTTCCATAACCGTGCAACAAGACCAAGACCAGCAGGCCAGCAGGACGGAGGTCACCGTGGAGCCCAAGACGGCGTCATCGCCAGAGCCCTTTCGCAGGCGAAGACCGCTTTTGTTAGGATAGCTTGTACTAGCTGTCCCCTTTCAAAATGGCCCGCCATTGTTGGCTCCCTTCCCGCTCAATATTTGGGAAGAGGACCAGGGCCTCTATAAGTAGGTCTAGCCACCACTGTAGAGGGGAGAGAGATCTCATCTTGAACTGATCAAGTTCTCACTCACAAGTTCATAGAGCACAAGAACACCTCAACCTCAGGAGGCTGTTCTTCCCCTTGTACTGTTCTCCATCAGCCCAAGAGGCAATCCACCATCACCACACTGGAGTAGGGTATTAAACGACAATGGTGGCCCGAACCAATATAAATCTCGTGTCTTTCTGTGTTGCGACATCGCCGAGTTCGTCCGCGACATCGTAGCGAGCTAGGGCGTAGATCGGTAGGAGGGAAAGACTTCGCGGGCACCCGAGAGTTCGAACCTTGAGGGTTTTGCCAGAATCCCAGATCCGACATTTGGCGCGCCAGGTAGGGGTGCGCCGTAGCTTCCCTTCCGTCGATCGGTGCTCCATCGCTCCATCGTCTCCATGGCAGACACTCGCCGCGCTAGAGCTGAGCGCCGGGCTGCCCTCACCGCCCACGTCGCTCAGGCGGCTCCCGTCGGTAGGCCAACTCGTTGTTCTCCGTCTCCCGCCCCCAACGCCGCAACCGGCCCGGCGGGGAACGAGCAGCAAGCGTCCTCGCTGCACCCGTCGGTGCGGCAGGACGGCCGCACCGCCACTCCATCGGTGACCCCGGCCGGTTCTTCATCTCATGCACATCGCGCTCCCATGGACGCGCGGGCCGCACTCCTCATGGCAAACGAGCTCCTGGGCTACCGCCCAATCGACGACCTCTACGAGGACTGGCTCGACCGCGTCGCCGAGCTCGTCCGCGCCGCAGGGGGCTCCCTGACACCGTCCCTTTCTCTGCCTCACCCTCCGCCAGCCACGGGTGACGTGGCTCATGGCGTGCCTCCACCACCTCTGCCCCAAGACGGTGCCTTGGCGCCAAGGCGCGCGGCCCCACGGCGTGATCCACCATCCTGGTGCCCGCGCGCAAAGAGAGAAGCTGCCAAGAAATTCCTCGGCCGCAAGAAGCTGCACCCGCGTGCTGCCTGCGGTGGCGGCACGTGGACCTCGTCAAGACCAAGCTCTACCTCTAAGACAGGGCCCGGCAACCACGGTCGGCTGCCGCGCCTTCACCCCCGAGCTGCGTAGCATCGCCTGGCCGGGCAAGTTCAAGCCAGATCTGCCCCCTCGCTACGATGGCATCGCTGACCCTGCAGAGTTCCTGCAACTCTACGAGCTGAGCATCGAAGCGGCCAACGGCGACGAGAAAGTCATGGCGAACTGGTTTCCCATGGCTCTCAAGGACGGCGCCCGTTCGTGGCTCCTGAACCTAGCTCAAGGCTCGATCTCCTCCTGGGACGAGATGCGCGACCGCTTAGCCGCCAACTTCTAGGGCACTCGTGACCGCCCGCCGGCCGCGGGTGACCTGCGCCGCATCAAGCAACAACCAGGAGAGACCCTCCAGAAGTACATCCAGCGCTTCAACAACACTCGCCTCAAGATCCCAAAGGTCACGGAAGAGGCCATCATCTCGCGTTCTTTGACGGCGTCCGCAAAATCAAGATGAAGGAGGAGCTCGCTATCCATGAGGAGCTCTACACATATCAGGAGGTGTTCAACCTGGCGACCAAGTGCGCAAGAGCTGAGGAGGGGCGCCTCTCCCTCCTCGAGCTGCCATTTGCAGGCGCAGAGGAGAAGAAGGCCAAGGACAAGGACGTGAAGCGCAAGGAAGCAGCCGTGCTCGCAGCAAAGCCGGACACCAAGCGGGGCAGAGATCAGCCCAAGTCATCCAAGAACGGCCGGCCATTCTACGCCTTCCACAACCTGAACACCCACAACACCAGTGACTGTCAACAGCTCAAGGCCATTCGCTAAGGACGCTTCGGTTGACGCCCCGAGCGCAGCGTCCGAGGCTACGGCCGAGGAGGAGGACGTGGAGGCGGACGCTGGGACGACCTTGGCCCCCGCCAGGAGTGGCGCGACCGACCTCGCGAGGACCGCTGGCAGGATCATCCTCGCGAGAGCACCTGGAGAGACCAGCCTCGTGAGTGTCGTCCTCAGGGCAACGCCGGTCTCCCCCCGCTGCCACCACCAAGAAGGAATGACGACCACCATCAAGACGAGGGGGCTGGGGCCTTCCAGGAGCCCCGCGCAATCGCCTGCATCTTGGGCGGAGCACAAGCCCCTGCCTCGCAGCGTATCTTCAAGCAGTTTGCTCGCGAAGTGAACGCAGTCCTCCCCGAGCTCGAGGCCACGTGCCCGCTCAGGTGGTCCCAGTGTGCCATCACCTTCAACTCGGCAGATCAGCTCAAGTGCGCAGCCATCGCTGGCACCCTCCCGATGCTGTGCTCCCCAGTCATCAACAATGTGCAAGTTACCAAGACCCTCATCGACGGCGGCGCAGGGCTCAATGTCCTGTCCGTCGACACATTCGACAACCTCCAAGTGCCATATGAGCAGCTTCCGCCTACCAAGCCTTTCTCAGGAGTGACCGATGGTTCCACAACACCGATAAGGTAGGTCCGCCTCCTTGTCACCTTCAGGGAACGCAAGAACTACCGCACCGAGCTCATCGACTTCGACGTCGCACACACCCGTCTGCCATACAACGCCATCCTCGGGTACCCAGCCCTAGCCAAGTTCATGGCGGTGACACACCATGGGAACAACGTCCTCAACATGCCAGGAAGCGGCGGAATCATCACAGTCCCATGCGAGGAGAGAGATGCGGGGTGCTCCCTCGAGCGCCCCTTTCAAGCTGCCGCAATTGACGACCCCGACAGCAAGAGCGAGGGCCCTCCTGAGGCCCTCCCCAAGAAGAAGAAGCAGCTGCGCCGTGCAGGATCTCAGGAGGATGGCAACGCAGCTGGAGCCTCGTCAGGATCAGCGCCCGCTCCAGGGGCGCCTCCCTCCATCGCATCGGAAGGCGCGCCCGGCGCCCTCCTCGGGCAGGGCTCGGGGGCTCTCTTCTGGAGGGCCTCAGGCCTTGCCAACATCACGAGGGAGGCGTTGGGCACCACTTGGAGGCATGCTTCAAGGCACGTTTCCCTCAGGAGAACCCAGGGCAAGGAGTGCCCACCACTCAGGAATTCATCACCAAGACCACTCAGGAACTACAAGATGCAAGGGCCATGCGCGGCGACAGCCGCTCACGAGGCGCAGCTCCCCATCCAGGTGAGGATGTCGGGCCGCGCGTCTGCATCGACGTTCCAGGGCTCAACAGGGCCGCATCTCAGGAGCTCTTCTGGCCTTCGCGTGTGGGCCGTTGCAAGGGTCCGCCACACAGCTACGTTCGCATGCCTTTCGGCCTGCCGAGCGTGTCGTTCGTCTACCAGCGCAACTTGCGGCGCGCCCCGGCGGCTCAGGAGGCCAGGCAACACGCCGTCCTGACCGAAATGGAGACGGTCCTCAGGGAACCACCTGAGCCCCCAGAGCCTCCCGAGGCTCAGGGTCCCGGTGGCTCGTGAGGACCGACCCCTTCGCCGCATGCCTTCAGCTGCACCACCCTTCTTCGTCGACAAAACCATGTGAAATTTTCCAAGTTCATTCAGCTGGGAGCGCCCCTCGGGCTGCATCATTCCCAGGCCGCGTGGGTCCGTCCCTGTTGCATGTATCCCTTTTGCTTATGCCTTTAGCTTACCCTGTTGGGGGCGCCCCTCGGGCTGCATCATCCCCAAGCCGCTCGGGCCTGACCCAGTGGCATGTATCTTCCTGCATTTACTCAAGCTGATTTGTCTTCCATGCTTAATCTACCTATGGTTGTCACCTGCTCAATCGTCGCCCCCCACCGGGCCCCCTCGCATTGGCACGGCGCTTGTGCATGGGTCCGTCCCTGCCATGTCGACAAACCCGAGCGGTCGAGCTCTGGCTCGCGGCGCGCCCCACGCACGTCACCTCACCAGGCCCTCGGTGCCTTCACCTCTTCGTGAAGCAACCAGCGGCAGGTTGGCGACCATAACGGCGAAATCGGTTTTCTCCTTGTGCTGGCTCGCAGGAATATCACGAGGATAGCACCAGGCGGCGCCACGAGCTCTCACCTCTTCCAAGTGATCTGCTTGCACGTTAAAGGGGGGGATCCTGAGCATCGCGACTCAGGAGCTCTTACTGGCTCTCCAGCCCTCTCCCCCTGGCCTTGACCCCGGCATCGTGACCTGGCACACTAGCGGCGGCTGAGCTCGCTCGAGGGCCGGGACCTGAGGACGTAGAGCACAAAGGAAAGCATTGGAAGGGGGAGGACCCGTACGGGCCTAACCTAGCTACGTTGCGGACGAATGCGCACAGGTCTGGCGCAGCGCGGAGAATCGACCCCGAACCGCCAAGATAAGTCACGAGCTTCAACCAACTAAGTTGTTGGAACCTAAAGGCCATGCTCGCCGCAGCCCTGTTGCGGCCACGTCAATTCCCTTTCTTGCCTTACCATGGCTGCTTGAGTGCTAAAGGGGACCTCTTGAGCATCGCGCCTTAGGGGCTCTTACTGGACCTCGGGCCGCACACCTCCTGGCCTTGACCACGACACGCGACCTTGCATACCAGCGACGACTGTAGCCACCTAGGGACCAGGACCTGTCAGCGTAGAGCAACAAGCTATCGCGAGGGTAGAAAGGGGGAGACCGAGCCTTAACAGGACATGCGTTCACAAATTTTCATAACAGAGAAGACATGCGCAAAAGACATTACAGACCCTTTACACACCCCCACGGGGTACTTCATGACTCCTCGCAGGGAACAAAAGCGAGAACTAAGAGGAATCCTATCTACATCCTCCCGTGGCGGGCGCCATCATCAACAGTGGGCCACGGGAGGCCGGCGCCAACCCCATCCAGATTAGCGGCGGCGGCGGCTGGACGCCGCGGCCCTGCTCCGAGCCCGGTGAGAGCTCGGGGGCACGTAGCTGTCGTCGCTCGTCTTTGGAGTCTCGTAAAGCTCAGGAGAATCGCTGGACTCTCAAGGGCTGCTGCTGCTGGAGTAGCCACGGGTGAAGCGCGCGTCAGCCTGGCGCTCCCCTCCAGGGCAACACTCCAGGCGGCGGCCCTCCGCGTCGAAGACCTTGAAGAAGAGCGTGGTGGCGCCGTCCTACTCGAAGTGGATCGCGAGGCAACCCCTCGCACGGCAAACCCGCGCGACCTCGCCCCAGCCGCGGGTCATGAAGATTTTGCCGGCGGGGACTGCTTTGATCTCTGCCGGAGCGTCGCAGTCCGCGTGCTGCAACCAGAGCTCGAGAGGCCCCCTCGGCGGCATCACGTTGGAGAAGAACCATGGGAAGAGGTTCTAAGAGCTTGGGGGCATCGGCGCACATAGCACAAGCTCGCGCAAGGAATCCGAGGCGTGGATTCCTGGGGCGACGACGCGTGTTGCCATGGCGAGGCAACCACGGGCGCGGCGCGGGCGGCGCCGCTCGTTGCTCCGCCCTCCTGAGCCCTCGGCTCGGGCATACAAGGGTAGTGGATACCCTGGAGGAGGTCGCTCGCACCAAGGCCTCGTCACCACCTGCATCGTCACTTCGTCGCGGCGATGGACCGACCTCTTCTTCGGTGGAAGCGGCCCTAGATCATCGCGGGGGGACTTTCCTTTCTCTTTAGCGGAGAACCTTCGGATGGGCGCCATTATTGCTTGTAGTGGAGCAAGGAGAAAGGAGCAATGAACCAAGCAGAGATGGGCGACGGGGGCTCCGCCCCCTCCCCATTTATAGCGGAAGAAGGCCAACTGCCACCTCCCACGATCACAGGTAATGATGATTTTCCTTGCATGTCGCAGGGACTTGTCAAATCGAGCAGTTGCCGAGGCAGCGTGGGGAAGCGGAGATGCCCACGTCCAATCAACCGCCACGCGTAGACCAAGGCCGCGGGCTTTTGGGGCCCGCGCTGCTCCACACTTGACCCTTGGCTTCTCCTCGAAACCAAACCCGAGCGCACGTTTTGCCCGGGGGCTACGTTCGGCATTCTTGGAATGGGGGTCCCCAGACTTGCCTGCCTGCAGCCCACGGCGTGGCTATGCTAACAGGCATGTACGGCCCATCTTCATCAACAAGGCATTCAAGACCCTCGCGAGGGGCCAAGCCTCGCGAGGCGGACGACACAAGACCTCCTCGGGAGCGTCCTCACCAGGCTGCCTCACGAGGAGCGGAGATATCAAGGCGGGGCAAACCTCGTGAGGCTCTCGTGACGTGAGCCATGACGATCGACAGCAGGCGGGCGCCAGCGTGCGCAGCGTCCTTGTTTCCTCTTTGGTGCTAAGGAGGCAAGCGCAGTCACGGAGTACCGATGCATCAGGCAAAGGTTTCCATAATCGTGCAACAAGACCAAGAGCAGGCCAGCAGGACGGAGGTCACCGTGGAGCCCAAGACGGCGTCATCGCCAGAGCCCTTTCGCAGGCGAAGACCGCTTTTCTCAGGATAGCTTGCACTAGCTGTCCCCTTTCAAAATGGCCCGCCATTGTTGGCTCCCTTCCCGCTCAATATTTGGGAAGAGGACCAGGGCCTCTATAAATAGGTCTAGCCACCACCGTAGATCACTACTGGAATTAGCTTATTTGCCGTCCGCCATCTCTTTGCCGTCCGCTGGCGGACGGCAAAGAAGGTCTTTGCCGTCAGCCACACGAAAACGGACGACAAAGAAGTGGCTGATGGCAAAGAAGGTGTTTGCCATCAGCCAACTCTGTGCCGTCCGCTGGCTGACGGCAAAGAAACTATGCCGTCCGCTAGCGGACGGCAAAGAGGTTGGTGGGTCCAGTTATTGTGTAACCAACCCAAGCCCACCTCTTTGCCGTCCGTTGGCGGACGGCAAAGAATGTTTGCCGACCGTTGCCGGACGGCATAGAGGCGGGTACGTTAACGGCCGTCCCGCCCCCGTCCTCTGTCTCTTCTCTCCACTCTGTCTCGCTCTCGTTCCCTCCCCACCCACAACCACGCCGCCGCCGCCGACCCCGTCTGCCGTCGCCGGCCGCCCCGCCGCCACGCACCCCTCCCCTGTGGCGCCCCGACCTCCACCGCACCCTCGCCGCCTCTTCCACATCGCCCC